>NW_006238988.1:1736057-1737830 GCF_000226075.1 Solanum tuberosum | reverse complement strand
GCAACATAAGGAGTTACAAAAGATAAACTTGCTCCTGGATCTAACAAAGCATACACATCAAAAAGCAGAGACTTAGATCATACCAGTGACAACATTTGGCGAATTCTCTTGTTCTTGGCGACTGTTGATTGCATAGAGGAAGTTTGCTCCTCCGCCGGCAATAGAAGTAGCTCCTCTAGGTGTCGTCCTGTCTGGTGGAACAACTGAAGAAGACTGTGCTCTATCGCCCTCATTACCCTGTCTGTTCTTTGGACACTCTCGCATGAAATGTCCATTCTGTCCACACTTGAAGCAACCTGTCTGGCCCTGACGACACTTCCCTGGGTGAGTTCTACTACACCTAGCACATGTAGGAGCCTTACTACCCCGTAGCACCATACTGCCTTGAGGATAGGCAAGTCTAGCCCATAAACTATAGGAATCTCTATTATACCCATCTTTGTTCTTAGGTGTAGGTGCACTAGCAGATGGTGGAGCAGGTCCCTTCTATTTTTGTTGGAGAGATGACTGATTAGCATCCTTCTTTTGCTGCCTGAACTCTTCCCCTACAATCTTCGCCCTCTTATTATTAAACTCTTCTCTATCCTTCAACTTATCCTCCTCAACTTGTTGTAAATGGATCATAAATCTTGCTAGGTCAATATCCCCTATCAGCATAGCTGCCTTGCCTTCCTTGCTTGACTGACGAGACAACCCAGCAACATATAAACTCATCCTACTCCTCATGTCAGCAACCATCTCCGGAGCATAGCGGGAAAGTTGTGTGAACTTCTGACTGTACTCATGAACACTCATAGACTCCGGATTAAGGGTGAGAAACTCTTTTATCTTTGCCTCTCGCAACTCACGAGGAAAGAAACGCCCCATGAGTGCACTCTCAAACACAACCCAACTTACTACTGGCGTATCCTCAGCCCTATTCTGTTTCCATTGGTCAAACCAGATCCTAGCAACACCCTTCAATTGGTATGCAGCTAGTTCCACCCTCTCCGACTCAGCAACATGCATCACATCAAATATCCTTTTAAGCTCCTCAATGAAATTCTCCAGATTCTCACTAATACTTGAACCTGAGAAGCTTGGTGGGTTTATCCTTAAGAGTTCACGGATCCTTGAAGTATCAACCACTTCATGTCGATTATCTCTTTGCCCAACATGATAGGTCGCAACTTGACTTAATATTCGGATAGCTTCGCGACGATCAGCATACTTGACCTCTTCTTGGGTTTGAACATCTAGGGCATTCGGTAACTCTTGTTCCTCAACACTCTTCATAGCTGGACGAACTTCGACTGCTCTTCGTGGAGGTATGATCCTCTGAAATATGCGCAAGCACGGATTAGAAAGAAACTTTTTAGAGATAAACTATAACGCACGAGATGAGTATGATAGAAATAAGATAGTTCCTAAATGTTGTAGCCTCCCAATTATAGATGTGGCGCGCTTCACACCGATAACCAGGACTCTACAGACACGGCTTCATAGACTCCCTAGGACTCTTGAACTCTGTGCTCTGATACCAAGTTTGTCACGCCCCGAGCCTACACCCTGGGCGAGACCGGCACTCGGAGACCATTGCTGGCCCCAAGCGAACCCTTGGCCTGGCTTTCTTAACTCAGCGGAAACCTACTCAACAGAATAACTCAATGCTATGCAGAGACATAAACAACTTAAATGATACTCATCTGGCCCAAAAGGCAACTCGAGTCTCAAAATAGAATATTTACATATATACATAGATAAGAGACTCAAAACTAACTGACTGACTGACTG
>NW_006238988.1:1724109-1733364 GCF_000226075.1 Solanum tuberosum | reverse complement strand
AGCTAGAATTTATGGCTGTTCAAAGTTGGCCAAAAATTCACATTTTCCATACTTAGCAAAAATTTCCAAAACTTTAAAATTCTTTCCAAAAAATAAAAATTTCCAATTCTAAGCCTCTTCAAAGCTATTTCAAATTGCCGGATGTTACAATTGCATCTTTCATTTACATATCAAAATCTACATTATATTGCCGCTCTTTCAGCTTTCATTTTCACACCAAATTCACCAACACATATCCTTTTTGAAATTTCACTTCATACTAATAAAAACAAGTAGCAGAGTTTAGACTTGAGAGCAGAGAAAAGGTACTCAACTGGTAAGAAATTAAAAGAGATCATAGCTATGGATTTCCTATCTAAAGTTGGGTATCTCATTTACTACAAGAGAAACATCAAATCTCTGGATAAAGAATCTGATAAGCTGGAGAATATCAAAAGTGGGGTGCAGCAAAGAGCGGAGGCTGCACAGAGAAACTTACAAGTCATTGCTCCCAGTGTTGAGGCTTGGTTAACTAGTGTTGATACCACTATTGCAGATGTGGCTACTACATTGCGACGTAGAGCTGAGGTTGAAAGTGGTTGGTGTCCAAACTTGATGTCTTGTTACTTGCTGAGCAAGAAATCTAAGGAAATTGAACTGGATGTGATTGGTCTTCAAACTGAAGGCAACAATTATGTGGATTTTTCCTATCCTGCACCACCACCTGCTGTTGAAGATGAAATTGTACATGGTGAGGAGTTTGACTCCAGAAAACAGAAGGAGGAAGAGGTCATGGAAGCTTTGAGAGATGAGGGGGTCACTATTATTGGGATATGTGGTATGCCTGGTGTTGGTAAGACAACACTGGCTGAGAAAATCAGAAAAAGGTCAAAACAAGAAAGGTTGTTTGATGATATTGTCATGCTAACTGTCAGTCAACAACCAGACTTGAAAAATATTCAGGGTGAGATTGCGAGAAGCATCGGTCTGACGTTAGAAGGGGACGATTTGTGGCAGCGTGGAGATATGCTGTGTTCAAGGTTAATGGGACAGGAAAGTGTCCTTATAATCCTGGATGATATTTGGGAGGCTCTTCATGATCTAGAGAAACTTGGAATTCCCAGCGGTAGCAACCACAACCATCGATGCAAAGTGACATTCACAACGCGTCGCCGAGATGTTTGTCAAGCTATGGAAGCTCATAAGATCATGGAAATTGGGACCTTATCTAAAGAGGAAGCATGGATCCTTTTCAGGCAGAAATCTGGTAATTCAATTGATGATCCTTCTCTTCATGACATAGCAAAAGAGGTTGCCAAAGAATGCAAGGGGCTGCCGATTGCTATTGTTACAGTTGCAAGAGCACTAAAGTTTAACAGCAGGCCTTCATGGGAGGATGCCCTTATAGAATTACAAAGATCTGCACCAATTAATATCCCGGGAATGATTGAAAATGTGTATCAACCTCTGAAGGTATGCTATAATCACTTAGAAAGTGATGAAGCCAAGTACCTCTTTTTGCTTTGTTCCTTCTTCGAGGAAGATAGTGATATCGTGCCTGAAAAATTACTTAGAAAAGGAATGGGGCTTGGCATCTTTTCAGAAATTGAAAGTATTGAACATGCAAGAAATAGGATGTGTCTTCTGTTAGAAACTTTGAAAGATCGTTTCTTGTTATCTCAAGGTTCAAACAGAAATTATGTCAAAATGCCTGATGTGGTCCGTGACGTGGCTATATATATTGCTTCTGAGTGCAAGCATATTTTTATGGTAAGTCACTTCTGAGATACTTCTCATTTTCTTTCAAGTAAATATTGTACTTACTAAGCTAGACATGTCTGTTCTTTTGCATTCTCTGTTTCCTGCAGGAACCAAAAACTAGTGATGGCAATGAAGCCGAATCTAGTGAGTGCAGAAGCTAGTATCTATGATCCGAAGCTAGGAAGGTAATTAATAAGAAGTCGATGAAATAGTTCAAATGTGTAAGTTTGCTTGAACATCACCTGATACCTATTCCGATGGAGGTAACAGGCAGAGGCGGATCTATGATATTGTAACCTATGAGTTTATGTGAGCCCAGTAGTTTTTACCCAGAGACTATGTATACTAACTTGAGTTTATTGTAATATGTTGATGTATTTTCTCATGTCATCTTGTATTCTATTTTGTTTTGAAAGACTTTAAAGAATATCTTTTGGAGAAGCCTTTGAACTTAGATGATTCCTTTCAGAATCGAAAAATAAGTTGTGTTCGGATGGAATGTTTAGATGAATCCACTGTTTCCAGAAAACAAATAAATAAGACACTTCCTCATAATTGTTGTCTTCTTATATGCCAGGTATTAGTGAGAAAAGAAATTACTTCAAGGCATAATAACTATTGGGGGGGTGGGGGGGATTATTATTCAATTTTTCAGTGTATCATATCAAGTCGTAATGAAAAGTCACATATTATTGTAATATCTCGATGATGTAAGAAATGTGTACATTATCAGTGTGCATAATTTAGACTCTTTCAAAAACGTAATCCATTAAAGACTTAGAAGGCGTTTGGCCATGCTATACCATATCATGATATGGTATCGTGAGATGGAATCAGCGTTTGGATTGGACATGCGATTTTACGCTGATTCCATCTCATGATTCCATATCATGAGATGTGATTTCATATTCTCCAAAAACCATGATATGGAATTATATGGTAATTCCATATCATGATTTGAGATATTTTAATACAAAAATTGATCAACGAGTTTACATTTTGTTAAAACAACCCCACATTTATATCTACTAACCATTTATTTCATATGTAAATAAAATTTATAATCACATCATTACTTTTTAAAATTTGTTATTCTCACTGACATAAAATTTATTATTCTCACCAACATATAGTCACTTTAACTCACACCAATCGATAATTAACGTGATGAAATATTTATGGTCTATGAGCATGAGAATATAGTTGCGGATGATATTGACCAACAAATGGCTCAAAGTAACAATGTTGGTTCGTCTTCTCGGTCACATGATCGAGAAATGCAAGTTCAACGTGAGGAAGTTGTCCGTACTATGTGGGAGGATTATATTAATTAAAGACTAGTACACTACAATTATATTTATGTTCAATTTTTTTTTATTAAATTAAAGTTAGATGAAACAATTACTTAAGTGGAGAACAAATAACTTTGTAATAATTTATTATGCGATTTTATAAATTTTTGTTTATTTGATAAGATTGAATAAACAATTGGGACTATTTTAATAGTTTTACAACTTATGGGATTTTTATGTTTATGAGAAAATATACAACACAAAAATTTCATATCGCATGTCCAAACAAAATTTTAATTTCATCTCATGATTCCATATCATGATACCATATCAAATGATAAAAGAGTGTTTATTGTCACACAATCACATACACTATTTCATTAATATATATTTTTTCGAGTTTTAAAGGAATTGGAGAACTTTGTATATATAGGGGAAATTAAAAAATTCTCCACTTCTCTTATGTTACTTCTTTACCAAACCAGAAATGAATTGTATAACTCCGTTGTTTTGATGATCCTAACAGTTGAAAGTGGTGCCTCAAAACCCGGAGATTAGTTCCACTTTCTGTTGTATCAATATACAACTTAAAAGTAGGATTAAATTAAGATAAATAAGGCTACACTATTTGGCAGAATCTGATTAGTCAATTGCTATATTTTAGGCTTTAGTTATTGGAGATAATGTTAGTCTGCTACAGATATTTGGGAGTATCTCAGAAAAGAATACCCTTGCGCAATTCATGTAAATCTGGTTTTCCATAAGAAAATTTGAGAATAACGGCTTGATGTAGTCCTTCCTCTATGCTAAATTCATTAGCTTATTTTACTCCTTTTCTTTAGCTTTTTAAGTTATATATTCATGTATTTATATGACAGTCATTATTTCAATACAAAAAAGCAACTTAACCTTGTTATCTTTTCTTTTCTTTCTTAGTCAATATCTGTTATTCTCCTACACTAACAAACAATGAGACCTGGTCGCATGAGTCGTGCATGTTCTCTGGTCAAATGGGGAACAACTGTTAGAGTTCAAGAAACTCTTCGACCTTGATCTGAAGTGACTTTCCAAGTGCATGGGAAAATCATCGTCAGGCCAAAATTGTTTTTTTTTTCAAATTCTCTTACTTTTTCATCTGTACTGAAGAAAAAGGTACAGATGAAAAAGTTGTATTAATCTTTTGATTCAATATTTGAATTGGTAGTGGAGATCTACTAGCTAGTTATAAGGATTTTTTGTCAAAAAGAAAAAGGATATACTTTTACTCTTTACTGTCTAAGAAAATCATCTTTTAGGATGACATATTGCCAATCTATTGAAGTAAGACTAGCACTCGCGTGATTCGTGCAAGAAAATTCAGAGGCACACGTGTGTAATTTAACATGTGTTTCAATCATAGTCATGTATCAGAGCATTGCCATCTAGAGGGACCTGTGAGAAGAGAGTGAACCATATAAACCTTTCTTTGAACTACTATCTTAAATAGTTTATAGAAAATGAATTCTGAAACAAGCTTCTTAACTCCACCAGTCTTCAATGGTGAGAATTATCAAGCTTGGGCAATTAGAATGACGGTTCATCTTAAAGCGCTGGATCTCTCAAAAGTAGTAGAAGAGGATTATGAAGTAACTCCTCTCGGTGATAATCCAACAATGAATCAGATGTAATATCACAAGGAGAAGAAGACAAGGAAAGCCAAAGCTAAAGCTTGCCTTTTCTCTGTAGTATCCCCTTCAATTCTTACTAGAATTATGCAAATGAAGTCTGCTGCAGAAATTTGGGAGTATCTCAAAAAAGAATACCAAGGAAATGAAAGAGTGCAGAATATGCAAGTGATGAATTTGATTCGAGAATTTGAAATAAAGAGAATGAAAGAATCATAAATTATAAAAGACTATGCAGACCAACTACTAGACTTGGCCAACAAGGTGAGATTGTTTGGTAAGGATTTCACTGATGAAAGAATTGTTCAAAAGATTCATATTACACATCTTGAGATATATGAAGCCACAATTTCTTCTTTAGAGAATTCTAGAGGTATGTCAAGCGTTACCTAGGCAGAACTTGTTAAAGCTTTGTGGATATTGGAGCAAAGGAGATTAATGAGGAAAGAAGGTTCTATTGAAGGTGTTTTTCAAGCTAATTCACAGAACAACGAGTCAAACAAAGGAAGGAAAAAGAACAAGAAGTAGAGGCCAAACAATAATTACAACAATCAGGAAGGAAGTCAGCTTCCCTGCCCTCATTGCAAAAAGACAAATCACTCTCAACAGAAGTGTTGGTGGAATCCAGATGTCAAGTGCAAAAAATATGGTTAATTAGGCCATGTAGAGAGGGTATGTAAGTCACAACCGCAATAATAAGAACATAAGGTTGTCGTAAATCAATATCAAGAATAGCAATTGTATGTAGCAACTTGTTTTGCTAGCAAAAGCGCTTCTGGAAGTTGGTAAATTGATAGTGGATGCACAAATAATATGACCAGCGACCAAGAACTCTTTAAAGATCTAGATAGATCTTCTATTTCCAAAGTGAAAATTGGAAATGGAGAATATCTCAATGCGAGAGGCAGAGAAACTGTTGCTATTGAAAGCCTTACAGGTTTGAAACTTATAGTTGATGTTCTTTTTGTTCCTGATCTTGAGCAAAACCTCTTAAGTGTTGGACCACTACTTGAAAATAGTTTTAAAGTGTTGTTTGAAGAAAAACCATGTGTCATTAAGTATGCTGATAATAAAGAGATGTTCAAGGTCATAATAAGAGGAGAAAGTTTTGCCTTGAACCTGCTTGGACGAGGAGCAAGCAGCAGTTATCCAGTTGGAAGATAACTCAAAACTATGGCACAAAAGACTCGAACATTTTCATCATGATGCTATACTCTTTATGGAAGAAAATCAACTAGCAGAAGGTCTTCCAAGCCTTGAGAAGAACCTGCCTGCTTGTGCAGCTTGTCAGTATGGGAAGCAAACAAGCTTGCCTTTTCAGAATTCATCATGGATGGCAAAGTAGAAGCTGCAACTTATTCACAAGGATGTAGGCAGACCTCAAAAAACACCATCTTTAAAGGGTAGTAAGTACTATATTGCTTTTATTGATGATTGTACAAGATATTGTTGGGTTTATATTTTGAATTATAAATTTGAGGTCGCTGATGTATTCTAGAAATACAAGGCTTTTGTGGAAAATCAGAGTGGTTGCAGAATTAGGTGATAAGAACAGATAATGGAACCGAGTATACTTCAGAAAAAATCAACAAGTTTTGTAATGAAGCGGGAATTGAGCATCAGCTAACAACACCCTATACTCCCCAACAAAATGGAGTAGAGGAAAGAAAAAATAGGACGCTAGATGACAAGGTGTTTGCTCCATGAGAAAGGACTGCCAAAGAAATTTTGGGCTGAAGCTGCAAATACTGCAGTATTTCTGCTAAACAGATTGCCAACTAAGGCCTTGCAAAAGAAGACACCATTTGAGGCTTGGTTTGGTTACAAACCTTTGCTAACAAATCTGAAAATATTTGATTGTCTTTGTTTTTCTTATGTACCTCGGGTAAAAAGAGATAGATTGGATAAGAAAGTTGAACCTGGAATTTTTGTAGGATACAATAGTCTCTCAAAAGCTTATAGGATCTATCAACCTCAAAATGACAAAATTATTGTTAGCAGGGACGTCAAGTTCGTGGAAAATGACAACTGGAACTGGCAAGATAATGAAAAGCAAAAACATCTAGAATCTCTAGATGAAGATGTTGATGATGTACCTGTTAGAGGCATAAGAACACTTTCTAATATATATCAAAGGTGTAATGTTGCAATTTTAGAACCAGGAGGATTTATGAAGGTTGCTAAAGACAAAAAATGGAGATATGCAATGCAGGAGGAGCTCAAAATAATAGAAAAGAACAACACATGGGAGTTGGTTGACAGACCATCGCACAAGAAGGCTATTGGATTCAAGTGGCTTTATAGAACCAAGCTCAATCATGATGGTTCCATAAACAAGTACAAAGCCATGCTGGTTGCACAAGGGTATGCACAAATGTTTGGAGTAGATTTTTCAGAAACTTTTTCTCATGTCGCCCGTTTGGATACGATAAGAATGTTGTTAGCTTTAGTAGCTCAACAGGGATGGAAGATACACCAGCTTGATGTGAAATCAGCTTTCCTAAATGGCTACCTTGAAGAAGAAATCTTTGTAGAACAACTCGAAGGTTTTTCTATCAAAGGCAAAGAAGACAAAGTGTACCTTCTAAAGAAGCTATTGTATGGTTTATAACAAGCTTCTAGAGCTTGGTATAGCAGAATTGATGCTCATCTTCTGAGCTTAGGTTGTACGAAAAGTCTCAGCGAGTCTACACTCTATATTAGAAAAGAAGATTTTGATTTGACCATTGTTTCTTTGTATGTAGATGACTTGCTAGTTACAAGTAGCAATTTGAACTTGATCAATTTGTTCAAGACTGAAATGATGGAAGTTTTTGAGATGACAAACCTTAGTGAAATGTTCTGCTTTCTTGGCATGGAAATTGAGCAAAAAGGACATGAGGTCTTCATATGCCAGCAGAAATATGCTAAAGAAATTCTCATAGATTTCAAAATGGAAGAATAAAATTCTACAAAAACTCCTATGAATCAAAAGGAGAAGTCTTGCAAAGATGATGGAGCTGAAAAGGTTGATGAAGGATTTTATAGGAGCCTGATAGGTTGCCTATTGTACTTGACTGCAACGAGACCAGATATTCTTTATGTTGTGAGTTTACTTTCAAGATATATGCATTGTGCTAGCAAAATTCATTTTCAAGTAGCTAAACGTGTGATTAGATATGTTAAAGGTACTACAAATTTTGGCATAATGTTCAAAAAAGCATCAGACTTTCAATTTCTTAGATTTTCTGATAGTGATTGGGCTGGTAGCTCAGATGATATGAGAAGCACCTCAGGTTACTATTTTATTTTTGGTTCTGGAATGTTCTCTTGGTGCTCAAGGAAGCAAGATATTGTGGCTCAATCTACAGCTGAAGTAGATTACATTGCAACTGCATCAGCTGTGAATCAAGCCCTTTGGATTCGAAAGCTGCTGACAGATTTATTCATGGAGCAAAAGAAGAGAATTGAAATCTTTTTTGATAATCAAGCTGCAATTTCAATTCACTACTAAAAAAATAGTGAATACCGACCTAAAAATTTTCGACCTCCGGAGGTCGAAATTTTTACAAGTAGTCTGTTTTTATGCAAAATAAAGCGGGAAAACCAAATTCCGACCTCTGGAGGTCAAAATTTTTCCCGGAAAAAAATGAATTACAATAAAAACCGACCTCTTGATGTCGATATTAAACAAATAAATCTCAATTAAATATAAAAAAACAAATAATACCGACTTCCGTATGTCGGTAAAATTAAATAGTATGTAATTAAAATACCGACCTCATGAGGTCGGTATTTTTTATATTTAATTGAGAAAATAATATCGACATCAAGAGGTCGGTTTTTATTTCTGGGTAAAATTCCGACCTCCTAAGGTCGGAATTTGGTTATTTTGAATAAAAACCGACTTCTTGATGTCGGTTATAATACCGACTTCTGAATGTCGGTAAAATTAAATAGTATGTAATTAAAATACCGACCTCATGAGGTCGGTTATTTTTCTAATTACTATTAATTAAAGTGACATCCGGAGGTCGGTATTTTTATTTCATCTATTACTTTTAAAAGTGACATCCGGAGGTCGTTTTGTTGTTCATTTTACACCTATAACAATTTTGTATACTATGAAATTACGTTGATATGAAAATCGACGTCGGTTTTTATGCAAAATAAAGCGAGGAAACTAAATTCCGACCTCAGGAGGTCGGAATTTGTCCTAGAAAATGAATTACAATAAAAACCGACCTCTTGATGTCGGTATTATTTTCTCAATTAAATATAAAAAACAAAATTGAGAAATATTTTGATTTAATTTTATTTAAATCGTCTTCTGGAGGACAATTTTGTGTAACATAAAAATAAATAAATTATAATACCGACTTCCGGAAGTCGGTAAAATTAAATAGTATGTAATACATTAATATTTTCAATTAACTTTAATAAATCGTCTTCCGAATGACGGTTTTATACAAGTTAAAAAATAATTTAATATAAAATAACGACCTCCCGATGTCAATATTATTTAATTAACATGATTACTTTTATTTATCTTAAAATTTAATGTGATACCGACCTCATGA
>NW_006238988.1:1722156-1722382 GCF_000226075.1 Solanum tuberosum | reverse complement strand
AAAAAAATATCTATAATCCATATTTAGAGTATGAAACTACGTTGATATGAATTAGGAGATAATTATACTTATATTTCTAGAGTAATGTACAAATTCTATCAGTCCGTCATCTAATCATGAACTTAATATCTGATGTCATGATGTAGAGGTGAAGACCTAACATATAATCCATTCGAGTATGAAATGCACGCGAGATAGTATTATTATATACGTTCGATCTAATTGA
>NW_006238988.1:1708342-1722056 GCF_000226075.1 Solanum tuberosum | reverse complement strand
AAAACTAAACTAGTTAACGTTAAAAAGTTGTTAAGTTTTTAAAATAAGTTGAAATAAATAATGTGGGTTAGTTAGTGTTGTATTAAGTCAAAACTAAACTAGTTAAAGTTGTTAAGTTGTTTAAATAAGTTAAATTAATTAATGTGGTTTAGTTGGTGGATTTAGTGTTGTATTAAGTCAAAACTAAACTAGTTAAAGTTGTTAAGTTGTTTAAATAAGTTAAATTAATTAATGTGGTTTAGTTGGTGGATTTAGTGTTGTATTAAGTCAAAACTAAACTAGTTAAAGTTGTTAAGTTGTTTAAATAAGTTAAATTAATTAATGTGGTTTAGTTGGTGGATTTAGTGTTGTATTAAGTCAAAACTAAACTAGTTAAAGTTGTTAAGTTGTTTAAATAAGTTAAAATAAATAAAGTGGGTTAGTTACGGTTTAGTTAGTGAATTTAGTTGTTTGAATTAAGTCAAAACTAAACTAGTTAAAGTTGTTAAGTTGTTTAAATAAGTTAAATTAAATAATGTGGTTTTGTTGATGGATTTAGTTGTTGGAATTAAGTCAAAACTAATGTAGTTAAAGTTCAAAAGTTGTTATGTTGTTTAAATAAGTTAAAATAAATATGTCAAAACTAGTTAGACTTAGAAAGTGGTTAAGTTGTTTAAATAATTCAAATGTTATTTAGTTGATGGAATTAAAATTATCATTATTGTTTGTGTAGATGAATCCTGATCGTAGTTGGATGTATAATAGAAACAATCCTGGTCGAGCGGGTATGATTCCAGAATTCGCAGAAGGTGTCACTAGATTTATAAATCATGCAAACACACTTGATGATTTTTTATAGACTGTTGCTATGCATCTTATGATGAATGGATTCAAACCAGGGTATACAGTTTGGACTAGCCATGGTGAGGTTGAAAGTGACACTATGTTTAATAACTTTGTTGTCGGTGAAAGTAGTAGATCTACCGAGCATAATTATTTCCAAGGTTCTAGAATGTCAGATATGGTCGATGATGCTTTTGGGATGCATTCTGATTTTGAACAAGGAGAAAATGTAGAAGAAGCTCCTAATGAAGAAGCAAACATCTTTTATGAACAATTGCGTGATTGTAGTAGTCCTTTGTTCAACGGGAGTCAACACTCTAAATTGTCTGTTGCAGTTAGATTGTTAAGTATCAAATCTGACAATAATATTTCTCAAGGAGCAATGGACTCTATGATAGAACTTATGAAGGAATTAGTTGATCCCAATGTAGAGATTCCTGATTCTTATTATAAAGCAAATGCATTGGTGTCTAAGTTAGGACTCTCCTCGATAAGAATTGATTGTTGTGAAAAAGGTTGCATGTTATACTATAAGGAGGATGTCAATCTAGAGTCTTGTAAGTTTTGTAGTCACCCTCGCTATAAGATTGGTTCTACCGGAAAGAAACTTGCTATTAAGGCGATGCATTATTTACCTCTTATACCAAGATTGAAAAGGTTGTATGCATCAAATAGCTCTGCTCCTCATATGAGATGGCACTGTGAAAATAGAAGGCCACCTAGTGTCACGTGTCATCCATCTGACGGAGAGGCTTGGAAACATTTTGATAGAACTTATCCAGATTTTGCTGCTGAACCAAGGAATGTTAGGCTGGGTTTGTGTGCGGATGGTTTCACCCCTTTTTCAGTTGGGGCTACACCATATTCTTGTTGGCCTGTGTTTATTACACCGTATAATCTTCCACCTGAGATGTGTATGACAAGTCCATATATATTTCTAAATTGTGTCATTTCTGGTTCGAGTAATCCAAAAAGCAAGATTGATGTGTACTTACAACCTTTGATTGATGAGTTGAAATTGTTGTGGTCTGAGGGGGTAGAAACATGGGACATTCTAGTAACAAAATTTCAACATGCGTGCTACTTTAATGTGGACTATTAATGATTTTCCTGCCTATGGAATGCTATCTGGATGGATGACTGCTGGAAAGTTAGCATGTCCCTACTGTGTGGAAGATACTAAATCATTCACATTTAAAACATGGCCGAAAAAATTCATGGTTTTGATTGTCACCGTCGGTTCTTGCACCTGATCATGAGTTTAGGAGAAAGAAATATGCATTTAAAAAGAATAAAACTGAATGAGATAGTCCACCCCCAATAGTAACGGTGATGATATTTGGGAAAGGGTTCAAAATTTTCCAAAGGTAACTGAGGAACCACCGTACAAATTTGATAGGTATGGTGTTGCACATAATTGGACTAAACAGAGTATATTCTGGGAGTTACCTTATTGGAAGGATAATTTATTAGACATAATCTTGAAGTCATGCATATTGAAAAGAATTATTTTGATAATTTGTTCAACACTGTAATGGATGTGACTGGCAAGACAAAAGATAATGTTAAGGTGAGACTTGACTTACCAGAACATTGTAGACGATCGGAGTTGCATTTACAGGAGTCTGCCAACAACAAGTTACTTAAGCCCAAGGCTAGTTATTCATTCACAATGGAACAGAAGAGAAAAATTTGTGAGTGGGTGGAATGCTTGAAAATGCCAGATGAATATGCCTCAATTTTGGGAAAGAGGGTTGACATTGAGCATGGAATATTACATGGGATGAAAAGTCACGACTGTCATGTTTTCATGAAACAATTACTTCCGATTACTTTTTATGGATTGCCTGAAAACATATGGAAACCGATGACAGAGATCAGTTTGTTCTTCAAAGACTTGTGTTCCAGCACATTGAGAGTAGAGAATCTGGTTCGGATGGCCAAAAATATCGTTGTTATTAGTAATAAGTTGGAGAAGATTCTTCCACCTGGGTTCTTTGATGTGATGGAACATCTTCCCATTCACCTTGTTCATGAAGCCCTACTGGGAGGTCCAGTCCAATATAGGTGGATGTATCCTTTTGAGCGGTAAGTAACTATAACATATTTATTCTTATTTCATAAATCGTTCATATATCTTTTGAAATTATATATCTAATATAAAATTTTACAGGAGCATTAGCAAGCCTAAAAGGGGTATTAAGAATAAACATAGGGTGGATCGGAACTCACTATAATGGTGTGTATCCGAATTGGAGTTCGATTCCACTTAACACCCAAAGGCAGATGTTCAATGAATTTAAGGTAAGAATATATATAAATTAAATTCACATCATATACATTTAAATTCTCTAGTCATTTGAACAATAAATATTTAGTTATTTTTTATTACAGAAATATTATGTATGGGCTCCCGAACACGAGGATGCCGTTCAAGTGAACTTCAAGCTTAAAGTTTCAAAGTTGCTTTCTAGCACATTTTGTGACTGTCGAAGAGAAAACAAAATTCCTAAGTTTATGTTACCGGATCGATGGGCTCTGTTACTGAAACATTGGAGTACTGATGAAAATTTAAAAAGAGGAGTGAGATTGGGAAGATGGCTCGCGCATCAGAAAAAAGAGGCTTTTTGCACACTGATGGAGTTATTAGCCAGGTTACTAGGAAGGAAAGAATGGTATGCTTTCTTAATTTAGTAAAATAATTTTTTTCTTTTTTGATAAGTACTTTTTGGAGATTAATGAGATCAAATTCTATATATGTTATTTGCAGGAAAAAGAGTTGGGTAGGCCGGTAGCTGTATCAGAGATGTTCAAGGTTACTCACGTCAAGAAGAGTACGAACCCCACAGAAGAAGAAAGATGGATTGAGCCACGTGCTCAAGAGACATATGTAAGAACTCCATTCAAACTAATCTTTTTTCTTTTCCTTGTATATATTACATTCTTATTCGTAGAGTTCTTTGTTTAAATTACAGGATAGGTATATACGAATATCTCAGGAATATCGTAGTACTCTACCTCTTGAGAGTCAGGACAGACCATTTACATAAGAAGAAAACGAGAATCTTTGGAAACAGAGTGCTGGTGAACCGATTAGAGGTTCAGTCTATGGCTATCCAGAAAAGGCGTATCAAAAGAAAAAGTCTTGGTATTGTGGTTCATCATCCTCAAGCTTTGATGGCGGGGATAGAGAGACAATATCTGCAATGGAGAGTAAGATAGCTTATCTCAATGCCGAGCTTGCTGCTGTAACCGAAAGAGAGAAGAAGAAAGAAGAAAGAGAGAAGAAGAGAGAGGAGGAGATTGCGGCAGCAAAGGAGGTAGAGAACAAGAGGTATGCAACACTTCATGCCCAACTAACTTTTCTTTTTGAATCAGGAAATATTCTTCCTCCATGTCCGGCCAGTAGTGATGGATCTGATCAGGAGGGTGATGAGAATGATAAGTCAGATAAGGAAAGTGAAGGTGATGAGAATGGTAAGTCTGATAAGGAGAGTGAGGGTGATGAGGAGTAGTTGTATCTATTTGACATTTTAGACTTGTATAATTTTGGAATTGTTTAATTTGATCGTATTTTAGTTTATTTTGAAGTTGGATGAAGTTTATTTTGAAATAGTTTAACGCATATGTTGAAAATATTGTGTTGTTTTGGTTGGATGAAGTTTATTTGGCTTTGGGTTGTTTTGGTATAAATATGTAGGTGGGCAACTAAAAATTGCAGCAATTTGCTGCCTGTTTTGTAGCAGAAAACCGACCTCCGGAGGTCGGAATTTCAAAAATAAAAAATAAAAAATAAAAGTACCAACCTCCGGAGGTTAGAATTTCAACATTAACAAAAATAAAAATACCGACCTCCGGAGGTCGGTATTTTTATTTTTGTAATTTTAAAATTCTGACCTCCGGAGGCCGGTATTTTTATTTTTGTATTTTTGAAATTTTGACCTCCGGAGGTCGGAATTTCAAAAATAAAAAATAAAAAATAAAAGTAACCAACCTCCGGAGGTTAGAATTTTCAACATTAACAAAATAAAATACCGACCTCCGGAGGTCAGAATTTCAACATTACTAAAATAAAAATACCGACCTTCGGAGGTTAGAATTCCAACATTACAAAAATAAAAATACCGACCTCCAGAGGTCGAAATTTAAAAAAATGAATATTCCAACATAAAATAAAAACCGACCTCCAGAGGTCGGTATTGAATAGCGACCAAGCTTTTTCCAACCTAAGCTGGGATGTCGGTTTTAGGTCGGTATTTCAGGGAATACCAACCTCCGAAGGTCGGTATTTGTAGGTCGGTATTCACTGTTTTTTTAGTAGTGATTACAAATAATCCTGTTTCACATGGAAAGAAAAAACATTTCAATATCAAGCTTTATTTCTTGAGGGAGGTGCAAAAGAATGGAGACATAGACTTGGTGCACTGCAAAACTGATTTTCAGACTGCTGATATTTTAACTAAGGCCCTACCTAGAGCAAGATTTGAATTTCTCAGAAAAAGACTTGGGATTAATGCTCTTGAGTCAAGGAGGAGTGTTGAAAGTGGTGCCTCAAAACCTGGAGATTAGTTCCACTTTCTGTTGTGTCAATAAACAGATCAAAATTAGGATTAAGTTCAGATAAATAAGGTTGCAATATTTGGCAGAATCTGATTAGTAAGTTGCTATATTTTAGGCTTTAGTTATTGGAGATAATGTTAGCTTATTTTTTTTAACTAAGAAAGTTTCATTAATAAATAAAAGAACCTTCGAAGAGAAGAGTACAAGAAAGGGGGGCTAGACCTTACCTTACCGATCCTATTGTAATAATATACCTCTACTACTTAACAAGCATGAAGAAAAAAAGAGCTAGAGAAAACTAGATATTCTATGATCATCGTAGAGTTTATAGTATTCTCTATAATGATATTACAAATGAAGATACTTAAGTAATGAAAGAATATAAGAGTCAAGAATAAGATTGAGTTATTAGCCTCAAACTTCACTTTATAGATGTATGAACTAAAAAAGACAGTTTGCCCATCAAAAGTAACTTGAAGTATTTTCTTCTTATCTTCTTCTTCAATTCTATCCAAAAACACTTGATAGTTCATCAATTCTTCTTGGATTTATTGGATCTTGTTAAAGTTGTTGACACTGTCAATGATTTTGCTTTGCTAGTCGCATAGGTAGGTGCCTTGGAACAAAGTCCTCAGTCACCTTACCATCCTAATTGTGTTGCCTTCCATGTTCCTTCTTTTTTATCTTGTTGCTTCCACTTCTTTGTTGCCTTGGTGAGAGATCTCCTTCCTTTGCCACTTTATCAAAGCATATGTTAAACATCTCTTCCTCATCATCCCCATCGGACATGTCAGTTCCCAAGTCAATATCATAAGTTGTAGTTGGACTAATTCCTGAAACTACAACTTCCGGATCATGACTCTTAGACAATACTCCAATATCTTTGGTGTTCATGGCCAAATACTTTTTAAAGCTATCAATCGTCATTGCCATAGATGGATTGGCCTTACTTGTAGGCACAAATTCGGGTGCTTGAAGGCTTAACTTACTCATAGGAGGTGAAGTGATGTTTTCCTCTTCCTCAACTTAATCTACCCATTTAGAATCCTTTTGTTTTTCTTTAGAAACATTCAAACCATTTTTAGCCTCCTCTGGATTCGAAACAGCCATAATAGGTGTATTTGGACTGATTTCTTTACCAGCTATCTCCTCTATAATAATGAACTCATTTTCATGTGTCAAACCAACTTGTTGATCAACATGCTCCATATTGATCTTGTTCAAATCTCGAGTAACAAGATCCAAATTGTTAACATCTTTGTCAAACTGGGCAGAATTTTGTATGTGCTTAAGTACACCAGTAACAGGTTGGGATTTGCCTTAAGTACTCCAAAATTCAGTAGATAATTCATATGTTCCATGTATCCTTTCTTGCTGTCCATTATTCTCATCTCGCAACACATCGAATTAAGTACATTCAATTACGATGTTGCTTCTATCAAGCTCAACCTCTGTAGAATTGTTTTGGTGCAAAATCTGATTGTTTGAGGACTTAGAAACACTATTTTTTTATGTGAGACCAAAGTCCATTCGTTATTGGAGTTTCATGCAATGAAGTTGTCTTGTTTAACCGCAACTACATTAGGTGAACCCAACACTCCATCTTTTCCAACACCCCGCCTAGCGGCCTCAATTGATTTGCCTTTGTTCTCTAGATTCTCTTCATTATTAGAGTTAAAAATTGTAGCTTCTTAAGAACTATTTGCAACAGCTCGATCAACAGTAGCATCCCTGACAACCCCCAAATTATTTCGAGAATCTCTTCCTTCACCAGAATTATCATTAGGGACCAACTGTCGCTCTTCTTCTTTGTTGCTTTTGTTCTGAAATTCAGCATTTATAGTCTCCCTTACAACACCTTGATATTGCTCCACATCCGTACCTTTATCCGTTGCATCATTCTGATTTTTAGCACCAGCCTTGCTGAGAAACACACGATAACTATTTTCATCATGCCCTTGTCGTTTATAGTGTATGCAATACCTTGGGAGATTATCATAAACAAACTCTTGATATTCTCCTCATCTAACAAATAATGAAACCTGGTGGCATGAGTGGCTTTAGCTACAACAACAGGTTTCCCAATGGCTGAAACAATTGATAAAAGTAATTTTTTGGCAAAAAGATTTGGTGGCAGACCCAGGATTTTCACGAAGTGGGTTCAAGATATAAAAAATAAAACTAAAATGTGGCAACAGGGATTTGAACTTGGGCTGGCTGGGAAAATTGAACCCTTTTCACCACTCTGCCAAGGGTCACACTTGTGTTAGTGGGGTCAAACGCTAATATATACATATAAAATTTTAAAAACTGATCAAATATATATATATACGGTGTTATTTTTCAACGAAGTACCCTCTGTAGGTCCGCCCCTACATGTCAATGCTTTCGATGTTTCTTCCTTAGGATTGAACCATATAGTCCAAAGAAATGTTCTAAATAGAAACTCTTCACCATTGAATTTGATATAACCAGAATTTCTCGACAAAACTTGAACGAAGTCTTCATATAAATCAAACCTTATCAAGAGATGACGAAACTCAAGTTGTCCAGTGTTACAATGACCCTTAGTATCGAGTTGCTTTGGAATAACCTTGCGCAATTCATGTAAATCTGATTTTCCATAAGAAAATTTGAGAATAACGGCTTGATGTAGTCCTTCCTCTATGCTAATTCATTAGCTTATTTTACTCCTTTTCTTTAGCTTTTTAAGTTATGATTTCATGTATTTATATGGCAGTCATTATTTCAATACAAAAAAGCAACTTAACCTTGTTATCTTTCTTTCTTTCTTAGTCAATATCTGTTATTCTCCTACACTAACAAATAATGAAACCTGGTGGCATGAGTCGTGCATGTTCTCTGGTCAAATGGGGAACAACTGTTAGAGTTCAAGAAACTCTTCGACCTTGATCTGAAGTGAATTTCCAAGTGCATGGGCAAATCATCGTCAGGCCAAAATTGTTCTTTTTTTTTCTTTCAAATTCTCTTACTTTTTTCATCTGTACTGAAGAAAAAGTTATATTAATCTTTTGATTCAATATCTGAATTGGTAGTGGAGATCTACTAGCTAGTTATAAGGACTTTTTGTCAAAAAAGAAAAAGGATATACTTTTACTCTTTACTGTCTAAGAAAATCATCTTTTAGGATGATATATTGCCAATCTATTGAAGTAAGACTAGCACTCGTGTGATTCGTGCAAGAAAATTCGGAGGCACACGTGTGTAATTTTAACATGTGTTTCAATCATAGTCATATATGACTGAACCCTAGACATACTTGAATCATTTTCAAAAGAGGGAAACTTGTAAATGAAAATATATATAAGGCGGGTATTAGTTAAATGGCAACCCCAGAAGTGGCTATTTGTGCACTTCCACCCTGATTTATTAGCTTTTATTGGATGGTGTTTTTAAAAGGCAAGTGTTTTAGTTGTTATGCATATTGTCATACAATTATTATTATTATCTAAAAGAAGATAGAATGGGGCATGGGAGGTTTTGTAAAGTTTGTACGGTATTCATTCGCGTAAAGTTCATATATACGGAGAAAATACTTCTTCTTTATAGTATGATATTGTTGGTGTTTAGTCTTCTTAGGTATTGTTATGAATCAACCCCGGCCCGACAGAAACTTTGACGTCACAAAATCAGTTATTGGGCCAAAAAGGTTGATTCGGTATCCATGCCCAATTAGCGACGAATTTAAAAGGAAGAGAAGTTAGAAAAAGAGGTTATGCGTATTATGAAGAAACCGTCTTATTCCTCTCATCTTCTTTCTAGAGTCTTAACTTCTCATCCTCATTCTTATCTCTATCTCTAGTTATTTGATATTTCACTACTTCTTCAAGTGTGGTTATTGTAATTTGGCTATCTTATTATATAATGTTTGAATATTTGTGTTGAGAATTCGAGTGTGTTTCAGGTATACAACTGACATTGGTGTTATGATGAGTGATGTTACGAAGGTGGAAGCGGAGGAACTAACTTCCTTCCGTACTTAGAAAAGCTCGAAGAATCCTCTATCAATAAGAAACATTCTGATTCCGGAAAGGTTACACTCAATCAAACAAATCATAAACCTGCTATATAGCATCAAGGATGCATGTGTTTTATGGTGCTTAACTTTTTGTTGATCTTTGATTCCCATGAAGATGAAAACCTTTTTTGGCAGAAGAACAACGTTAACGTGGATTTGGGAATCTGATGAAGTTTGGATTAGTATTCTTAGTTATCCCCTCCAGCAATGATAGAGGTGTTCAACCATTTGACAAGACTTGATAATTAGGTTATCAAATGTTATATAGAATATCAAAATACAAATAATTCCATTTTCTGCTATTATTATAATTATGAAAATATATATAGTTAGACTCACCAATATAATAAGAATTAAAATCAGAATTTGTTAAAATTTGAGAGATTAAAAGTACCAATTTCCCATCAAATATAGATGGGAAAATTGTATGATATAGTAAATTATTAATTCAAATTAAATGTTATAGCCATAATTTCTTTTATTTGTAATTCGCAGCAAACATTCCATGTTTT
Source organism: Solanum tuberosum (assembly GCF_000226075.1). Taxonomy (NCBI): domain Eukaryota; kingdom Viridiplantae; phylum Streptophyta; class Magnoliopsida; order Solanales; family Solanaceae; genus Solanum; species Solanum tuberosum. The sequence continues at coordinate 1,712,123 of NW_006238988.1, read as the reverse complement.
TTTGCCATCCCATTTGTATACCGGAATATACAAATAGACCAAAATATACAAATGCATGACCCATTTGTATATCGAGATATACAAATGCAGGACACATTTGTAGACCGAAATATACAAATGCAGGACCCATTTGTATACCAAAATATACAAATTGACTCAAATACATATATTTTATGTATATGTATACCGAAATATACAGATTAATAGTCATAGCAAACATAAAGTTTGTTATGGAGCGCAATTATACAAACTATAGCTATAGCATACAAATATGATTTTTATGTTTGCTAAACCTAAAATTTACTCAATAAAGATAGAACAAGAATGTATTTCCTATCATGACTCAATTTGGAAAAACGTGTAAATTAAAGTCCTTCAAAAACTATTTTATTTCCATAAATAATTCTTTTCCAAAACCAAAACTAATTCGGAAACCAAACCAAATAAAAAGAGATAAAATAATTTGTATATATTCCAAATTCGAATGAATTTAGGAAAACGAAAACAAAAACAATTATAAATAGAGAGGTCTCTTTACATCGGTGAAAGGCACAGCCAAACAAATACAATTGTATAGAAATTGTACAACTATTGTATAGAATATATAGGTATTTGTACCGGTAGTGTATAGAAATTGTATCATTGTTGTATAGAATATGTAGGTATTTGTATAGGTAGTCTATAGAAATTGTATCATTGTTGTATAGAATATGTATTTGTATTAGATGTGTATAGAATATATATTTGTATAGGATGTGTATAGAATATTTATTTGTATAGGATGTGTATAGAAATTATATAATTATTGTATATAATATGTATCTATTTGTATAGGTAGTATATAGAAATTGTATAATAGGCATATATAATATGTATTTGTATAGGAATATAGGATGTTTATAGATTATGTATTTGTATAGGATATGTATAGAATATGTATTTGTATAGGATGTGTATATAATACATTTATGGTTGTATACGACTCTATTTAAGCAATCTTCATTATCCACCATTTTGCTGTCACGAAGGTGTAGAATCTCCTATTGATATCAAGAATTTTATCAGAGAGGCCATCTGCTATATGAGCAGGAATTTGTATTGGTGGGAGCAAAGTTGTCCATTTCACATAGCAAAATATTGGAGAGGTTTTCTTGATGAATGACATTGGTATCACGATGAGTGATATTACTAGGGTGAAAGTGGAGGAACTAACTTCTTTTCGTAATCAGAAACTGTGTTATTGTTGTATAAAATATGTATTTGTATAGGATGTGTATAGAATATGTATTTGTATAGGATAGGTTAGAAACTGTACAATTATTGTACATAATGTGTATAAAATCTGTATCATTGTTGTATACAATTATATTTGACAAGAGTGTATATGTATAAAGGATGTATTATTGATGTATAAAAATTGTAGATATACTGTATACATATTGTTTAAAAAGTGATTATAAAATTATATGAAAAGTATACTCATAAAAGTATATTTAATGTATATTGTGTGTGTATATATATATTGTATAAAGAATGTTTATATAATTGTTAATGTAGATATTTTATAATATTCCAAAGTTTTTTCTTTACTAAAAAATGAATAGCAAGAGGAAGTCAAGAATTTGATTTGAGAGGCCATCGGTTACTATTGATTTATATTGAGAATGAATTGATGAATGTGAACATGTCAATAAGAGACGATATGTTCTCAAATAAATTTATTAGTAGATTTATTTTTCGAGTACTCATAGTTATAAGACAATGATTTCCGTTGTTACTAGTTTTGCTGCAACTTTGTTGGTTTAGTATGCAAACACACCTTTTATCGTAGATGTTTATTTCGTCAAAGGTGGGTATGAAGTCACCAGAGTGCATTAGGAAAAATTACAAAAGTATACTTAAGACTTCTATTAACAAAATATCAATATACTTATATTTAATTACAAACTAAGTTTTTAAATTACATACATAACAAAATATTTAATTTTTTATTTTTTTACCGGAATTCTCTCTCTCTGACTCTCAGTAGTTTGTGTCATATTATGTGGAGTGTAATTAGGTATTTAATTTTATCATATATTCTCTCTCATTAAACACACCCACATACACACGTTTGTTTATGTTTTCTTTATTTCCTTTTTTATGTTTTGTAGACATTTATTGGAATTCCTTTTATATAAAGATTTGTGGTACCAATAAAGTTGTTACAGTATTATAATTGAGTTATAGTTCCAATAAATATTACAAATCCCTTTTCACACGATTCATTATGTTTTTATTTTCCTTTTTACATTTTGTAGTCATTTTTTTGTTCATATTGATTTATTCCTTTTATTTAAAGATTTTTATGGTACCAATAAAATTGGTACAGTTATTGATAACTGAGTTATTTCCTAGAAATATGAAGAATCTTTTTTTCAGCGGTATATTGAGTTAACCCTTCAATTTTAATCATTCATATCTCTTAAACCTTACATCTTCTTCACTTAATCGTTTTTCATTCGAATTAACCAGAGGCCTCATCATATCTTTGTGCCTTTTTTTTATCATATATAAACCAATTTTTTTACATGAACAGAATGTGGTAAATATGATAACAGTCCAAACCAAAATATTAACCTTTTATAGTTTTTTACAATATACCGTTATAGGTTGGTATATAACTCAAATAGTTGAATTACTTTATACAACTAGTATTATGACAATTGGTTTTAGCATTACTGTATTAAATCCGACAAATTGAAATAGTTAAGAAGAGGCTTAGAATTCGAAATTTTTTTCATTTTTTTTGGAAAGGAGTTGAAAATCTGGAAAATTGGCTAAGTATGGAAATCAGTAATTTTTGGCCAACTTTGAGCAGTCATAACTTCTAGCTCAGGATGAGTTAGGAGTAGTTCCAGTTATGGTTGTGAAGCTTGTGGAATGATCTTTCCAACGCCTCCGAGTTTGCTCAATTCCGAGTTTCGTATGAGCGAGTTATTGTCCTTTGAAAGTTGGGCAGTTGACAAGGAAATCCGTCCGGGAATCATTAAGGGCATTTTGGTCTTTTCCCTAGCTATTTCTCTTAAGGATATATTGTTGTGTTAGGCTGATATTTGGATCTTTTGTTCCATTTTAAGAGAGTGAAGGCTAGGGCTTGAGAAGAAGAAGAGAAGAAGAAGAGAAGAAGAGGAGAAGAAGAAGAGAAGAGGAGATCAACAAGTTTCCGACAAGATCATCGTGGATTTTCGTCGGGGGTGATCCCTACCAAGGTATGTGAGCTTTTAGTGTTGGGTGATCCTTTCCCCCACACACCTAGCCCTTTTTATGTATTGAGGAAGGATTGGATTCGTTGTTGAAGTTGTTGGAATTGTTGTTAAGGTTGTTAGTGGTTGAAGTTGATAGTTGTATTGTTTGGTTGGTATTTGAGTTGTAATCTATGGTATGTTGAGGGATTTTTGTGCTTCCAAGTGTATGGGCTGAAACCTTTGTGTTGGGAGGGTTTAGAGTTGGAGAAAAGGAGGACCCCAAAAATAGTCAGTTTCTCAGAAGCAATCGACGGACTAGAGGTACGGTCCGTAGATCGATCTACGGACCGTACCTCAAGTCCGTCGATTTCTACTGAGAAACTGACTAATTTCGGGGTCCTCCTCTTCTCCAGATCCAAACCCTCCCAAAACAAGGTTTCAACCCATGCACTTGGAAGCACAAAAGTCCCTCAAGAACCCATAGATTACAACTATCAACTTCAACAACTAACAACCTTAACAACAATTCCAACAACTTCAACAACGAATCCAAT
>NW_006238988.1:1703193-1707476 GCF_000226075.1 Solanum tuberosum | reverse complement strand
TATTCTTTTCAAGCTTAAGTTGTGGTTTAGCTTTCCATGCTCGCATACTCGTACATTCCATGTACTGATGCCAGTTGGCCTGCATCTTATTATGATGCAGATACAGGTACCCCGGATCAGCATCCTGCACGTCGTTGATCCAGCTGAGCACTCCAGAGTCTGTGGTGAGCCTCCTTGCATTCTGGAGGACTCAATTATTTTGTGTACTTAGTTTTGTTCTAGTAGGATGTTGCGGGGTCTGTCCCCTCATCCATCTCAGTATATTAGAGGCTTTCATAGACAGTCAGTCAGTTAGTATTGAGTCTCTCCTCTATGTATTTATGTAAATATTCTATTTTGAGACTCGAGTTGCCCTTTTGGGTCATATTTTTATCAGTTAAGTTGTTTATGTCTTTGAATGGCATTGAGTTATTCTGTTGAGTCAGGTTTCCGCTGAGTTAAGAAAGCCAGGCCAAGGGTTCGCTTGGGGCCAGCAATGGTCTCCGAGTGCCGGTCTCGCCCAGGGTGTAGGCTCGGGGCGTGACAATTACCAAATCTTTTTTATATGTGCTATTTGATTTCATGCAATGTTTAGTTTGGTACATATACCATTACGTTTTGTGTAGTTTTTAGTTCAAGTAAACCAATTTTTTTACATTAACAGAGTGTGTTTTTTCTTCTATCATTCAAACCATGATTTTAACCTAAACAAGTTTCTTTCCAATTTATTGTTTTATGTTGGTATATAAAGTAAACATATGATTTCTACACACAATCATTATTACGTGCCTATATGTTTACCAATTGCGTGACTATTTTACCATATATTGGTTCCAGATCAAACCAATATATTAACACACCTTTATTCATTATTCCTATATTTTTTATCAATATCTGGGCATATTTTACAATTGTTAATCAACGTTTTACATTAACATAGTCTATTATTTTTGGTAACCAAGTTTTTCACGTTAAGTAGTTTAACTAAAGTTATTTCTGCTTTAGGCTGGAATTATATACACCTATATCGTTATGAATCTTCATTGGTGGTGATGGACCAATCACGAAATACTTGAGTTCCAAATGATAAATGGTCATGTCCACACCCAATTGTGAAAATATAGTAGTAATCAAGCCTTCGTATTTGGTGTTTGCATCATACATCACTCCTTCAAATTCGAAATCCACATAATTACCTGTAGAAAATTTCAAATTATTAATAAATTTTAAAAAAAATTGCAGAATGAATTTTATACACTCATCAATTTAAATAGTTTGGTAGATACATTGGTATTCGATAGTATATACGACAGTTATCGATATACTTTAGTAATTGCCCAAAATGTGCACCAATGTTTTCACCAAATTTTTCACCTCAATTTTCACCATCAATTACACCAAATAATTTATTACACCAATAAATACAACAACTCATACATCAATAATTTATTACGTTTTTTGAAATTATGGTATTATATATTAGACCAATAAATACACCAACTCATACATCATAGTATATTTTGGTGTCATTTACTAGAAACAAATATACCAGCATAAATACCACATCACATACCCTAAACCAATTTGTGGTAATTCACACAATCAGTTAAACCATACATTGTATTACACCAATCCACGTACCAATAGTAATCTGACATTTAACCCAAAAATACACCAACACATTTATCAGAGTATTAATTTACCACCAATTTATAGAAACAAATATACCAGATTAAGTACCAGATCACATATGACCAATTATCTACACCAATTCAGATAAATAAAATACACCAAAAAATTAACCAATTTTTTTTTTTGAAAGTTATATTTTATATACCAAATAATACAACTAAATACACAAAAATATGTACTTGAAATTTAACTTGAAGTTGGTATGTGTACACCATATCACATACCAAAAGAAATTATTGATAAAATATGTTAACATTGGGCATGCAACATACCAATTAAACCACTTAATTAATGATTTTATATTAACTTGATGCTTTAATCAATTTAACCTAAAAATTTAAAAAAAAAAACTTATTCGGCTCATCAGATTACAACCAAAATCATATGATGTTGTTGTATTACACCAAAATCGTTAATATAAAATAACGAATAAACACCAAAAAGAATTAAAACGTAGATTATGTGAAAATCCTATTAATTAATATTCCACAAACAATTGCTAAATCTTAATATATATTTAATAATTATACCTTTACCGTTGCACCAGAACATTAACCAAAATCTTAAGAATGTATATTCCACCAAATTCGACAAAACCAAAGGAATTACTACCAAAAAGATTACCTGATGAGTCTCAACGCCCGCTGTGCTGAATTAGAATTGAAAAATTATTGGTCTGTATATTTGATCGTAGATCTTAGTTTGGAACAGAAGTTTTATTTTTGTAGGAAACCTTTCTTTATGGGATATGATATATAACAAATTGGAGTAAATCAGGGAAGGTAAAATAATTAGAGAAATTTAAGGAATATGGATAATTGTGGCTGACTTGGTAAACGTTTTTTTTATTTTTTATTTTAATAAGAATTCCAATTTTGAAAAAAATATATTGCTATTCAATTGAAAAAAAAAATATTGCTATATTCGTGTAATCAAAGTTATTAAGTTGTATACTTAAGTTTTTTCCCCATGCATTATCTTTAATGTCGGACTTTTCGACGTGAATTCAAATTTAATCTGACTTCAAAGTGAATACCGAACACCAGTGAAAAACCAAAAGAAAAATTGGTGAAACATATATATAAGCTCATTGTTCGTATTTCCATATTCATAAGTATGGTTTTTGTTTGGCCTCAAATATTTGTCTATTTTAAAAAATATGATTTATACCCATAAGTTTTAAAAATTATTAAAAATATCCATAAATTTATATTATCGTTTTATCGTTAAAAATAACCTTATAACATAATTGATGATAATCAACAAGAACAAAATAACAATATATGCAAGACAATGCATTAATCACACACTCAAACTTGTCACTAATTCAATTATAATTATAATTTATTGAACACAAATTGCTCTTTTTTCTCAATTTTATCACTCAAATTAGAACTCAAACTTTGTTGGAGGAGTTAGTAACAAATATTAGTTGGAATTAATAAATGGTGAGATTTTTATAAAATAAAAGTATCGGGTAACTTTTAAATTTTTTTAAAGGGAAAAGGGTCTGAAAATTACTCCAACTTTGGCCGAAATTGTTGGTACGATACCAAACTTTATGTAGGACACCAAACTTTATGGAGGACCTTTTATGCCCCTGCACTATTTAATAGTGTATTTTAAAGGTATATATGTACCCACGTGGACACATTACTATTTAAAATGATGCAATATTTATGATGTCGACGTAGACACATATATACTTTAAAATACACTATTAAATAGTACAGGGGGGTTAAAGGTCATTTCCAAAGTTTGGTATCGTAACAGCAATTCGACCAAAGTTGGAGTATTTTTCAGACCATTATCCCTTTTTTAAAATTTCCAAATATTAGAACTTGGCCCAAATACTATTTTTTCTAGTATTTGGGAACTTGGGATACTTGCAAAAATATATTTGTCAAGTTATATGACCAAACACCTCTTTCTAAGTTTTTCCCAAATTTTTCTCAAATTATTTTGGGGCAAACAGGTCCTTACTTTGTAACATCCGACAATTTGAAATAGCTTTGAAGAGGCTTAGAATTGGAAATTTTCATTTTTGGAAAGAATTTGAAAATCTGGAAATTTTGGCTAAGTATGGAAAAATGTGAATTTTTGGCCAACTTTGAACAGCGATAAATTCTAGATCAGGATTATTTAGGTGGAGTTCCAGTCATGGTTGCAAATTTCGTGGAACGATCTTTCCAACGCCACCGAGTTTGCTCAATTCCGAGTTCGTAGGAGTGAGTTATGGCCTTTGAAAGTTGGGCAGTTCGCAAGGAATCAGTCCGGAAAATTAAGGGCATTTTGGTCTTTTCCCTAGTTTTTCTTTTGGGGTTATATTGTATGTTAGGCTGATTTTGGATCATTTTTGTTCCATTTTAAGAGAGAAAGAGTTAGGGTTCTTGAGAGTGAAGAAGAGAAGAAGGAGAGAAGAAAGAGGAGATCAACAAGATTCGTCAAGATCATCGTGGATTTTCGTCGGGGGTGATCCCAACCAAGGTATGTGAGCTTTTAGTGTTGGGTGATCCTTTCCCCCACACACCTAGCCCCTTTTATTCATTAAGAAAGGTTTGGTTATGTTGTTAAAGTTGTTAATTGTTGGGGTTGAAGTTGTTGGAGTTGTT
>NW_006238988.1:1702793-1703119 GCF_000226075.1 Solanum tuberosum | reverse complement strand
AAAGGGCTGGGGCGTCGCGCCTGCCAGCGCGCCCCAAGAGGGGTTCTGAATTTTACCCCTAGGGGCGGCGCGCCACTCTGAGCGCCAGCAGGTACCCTCTGAGCTTCGAGGGCTGGCTGTAACATCCGACAATTTGAAATAGCTTTGAAGGGGCCTAGAATTGGAAATTTTCATTTTATGAAAGAATTTGAAAATCTGGAATTTTTTTTGGCTAAGTATGGAAAATGTGAATTTTTGACCAGCTTTGAACAACCATAAATTCTAGCTCAGGATGAATTAGGTGGAGTTACGGTTATGGTTGTAAAGTTCATGGAACGATCTTTCCA
>NW_006238988.1:1698531-1702693 GCF_000226075.1 Solanum tuberosum | reverse complement strand
GGTCCCGCCCAGGGTGTAGGCTCGGGGCGTGACATACTTTAACTTATCTTCAATCGTGACTTGAACCCTCAATTAATGGTAGAGATGTTCAACCACTTGACCAGACTTGATAATTATGTTAACAAATTTTATATAGAATATCAAAATAAAAATAGTTCCATTTTCTACTATTGCTATAATTACGAAAATATATACAGTAAGACCCACAAATACAATAAGAATTAAAATTAGAATTTGTTAAAATTTGAGGGACTAAAAGTACTAATTTCCCACCAAATAAGGATAGAACAAGAATTTATTTCCTAATTTGACTCAATTTGGAAAACGTGTAAAGTCCTTCAGAAACTATTTTATTTCCATAAATAATTCTTTTTCTAAACCAAAACTAATTGGGAAACCAAACCAAATAAAAAAGAGATAAAAAGAATTTGTATATATTCCAAATTCGAATGAATTTAGGAAAACAAAAACAATTATAAATAGGGGGATCTTTACATCGGAAACAGATATAATTGTACAGTTATTGTATAGAAATTGTACAATTATTGTATATATATATATATATAGGTAGTGTATAGAAATTGTATAACTGTTGTATAGAATACGTATTTGTATAGGAATATAGGATGTGTATAGATTATGTATTTATAAAGGAATATAGGATGTGTACAAATTATGTATTTGTATAGGATGTGTATAGATTATGTATTTGTATAGGATATGTATAGATTATGTATTTGTATAGGATCTGTATATATTATGTATTTGTATAGGATGTGTATAGATTATGTATTTGTATAGGATGTGTATAGAATATATATTTGTATAAGATGTGTATATAATACATTCATGGTTGTATAAGATTGTATTTAAACAATCTTAAATTATTCATTTTGTTGTCACAAAGGAGGTGTTGGATGTCCTATTGATATAAAAAAAGTTGATCGAAGAGGCCATCTACTACATGAGCAGAAATTTATGTTGGTGGAAGCAAAGTTATCCATTTCACACAACAAAATATTGGATAGGTCTTCTTGATGAATGACATTGGAATCACGATGACTAAGAGTGATGTCACTAAGGTGAAAGTGAAGGAACACGGAATCAGAAACTAAATTATTATTGAATAGAATATGCATTTGTATAGAATGTGTAAATAATATGTATTTGTATAGGATATGTATAGAAACTATACAATTATTGTATAGAACGTGCATGAAATTTGTACCATTGTTGTATAGAATTATATTTATCACGAGTGTATATGCATAAATAATGTATTATTGTTGTACTTATGGTACCATTTTGTTATGACATGATGTTGGTTCTTTTTTCATCATAGTACGTATGTAGTTACTTTATGATGTATGTTAGTTGAATATTTTGTCTTATAATGCTTTAGACATAATACATACAATTTCTTTTAACTTTGTCGCAATTAACTTCTTTGTCCTTTAATTTTTGGTGTGCACAAGTAGAGATTTAAATATGTATAAAGTTGAACTGGTAGATACGTTTTTTCGACATGACATACTAAAGCTGAGATATAAATTTGCAACCTAAAATAATTTTCAAACCATTTTTGAGATAAGGAAATCACTCCTCGAAATTAATGAGTTGAGCTGTCACGCGGATGAAATTTTATGAACAAATTAAGTTTTGTACATGCCTTTTTGACAATTATATTCAAATACTTGATCTAATCAACTTTGAGATGGAGAAACTAACTTTCTTCCATGATAAAAAAAAGCGTGAAAAAAATCCATCAGTAAGAACCATTCTGATTCTGAAAAGGTCACCCTCAATCAAACAGATACACCAGCTAATTAAAAACAACAATGTTGCATGTGATTGAAACGAAAACAGTTGAATCTCAACTTCTTACCTGATTTCCGATGTTACCGTTCTACATCTTCCACGAGTTTCATTGTTATCATTATTGCTTCAAGTATCGTTGGAGTCATAATTTTTATTAAGGGGTTCGCAACATAAAAAGTAAACATAAGGAGAGGTCAAAGATGATTTAACATCTAAAAAATAATTTTTGCAACTAGTCTGGCCTTGTATCTATTCACATCACCATTGTACTTGTACTTGATCTTGTATACCAATTTGGAACTAATTCTTTTCTCACCTGATGGCACGTCAACAATTGTCTAAGTATTGTTATCCTTCAAAGCCTGGATTTCTTGTTGCATAGCATCAATCCACAACTTGTCTTTAGATGCTTCATTAAAGGATTGGGGATCCACAGTTGCTAAAAAGCATGCAAGTAAGATTGATAACTTGTGAAGACAATATCATAACAAACATGATTAGTGATTGAGTGGGGGCTTGGCTTTTTGGGAACAATATAGTATTTGATCCACATAAGAGGCTTGCAAGTCCTGGTATTCTTTCTTGAACCAGTGGTGTGAATAACATTATAAGTAGGCACTAGTATTGTGTGTATTAATTCTACTGGATCATGTGTAGAAGGATCATCTTGTAAGGCTTCTAAGTCATCAGTGTCATGCATAAGAGACTCAAAACATTGGTTGCTTGGCTCTGCAGTTCTTGTGCCTACAAGTTGAGATGAGGAATCTGTTGGGAGATCTTGGTCTAGAGCATCAGTGGCATCATATGTATTATTTAGAAAAGGGAAAAATAGGATACCTTCATCATGAGACTGCATAACCTTAAAAAGGGAATACTTCCTCTCTAAAAACACCATCCCAGCTGATAAACATAGCCTTGGCATCAAGATCATACAACTTATAGCCTTTTGTGTGGAAGAAAAATCAATAAGACAACTCTCTTTGCTCTGGCTTCAAAAATTCCACCCCTAGGCAAGGTAGTCGCAAAACACAAACACCCAAATACTCTTATGTGATCCAGTCTAGGAGGTTTTAAAAATAACCTTTCATAAGGAGAACTTCCATCTAGTACAGTTATAGGAAATTTGTTAATTAAGTATACTGCAGTTTGCACACACTCACCCCCAAAATCTACCAAGAACATAAGATTGTATCTTTAAGGCTCTACCTATGTCCAGAATGTGCCTATGTTTTCTCTCAACAATGCCATTTTGTTATGGAGTATAAGGACAACTAATTTGTTGTATGATGCCTAAGGAAGATAGCAAATAAATTACTTGACTTTTAAAGAATTCAGTGCCATTGTCAAATCTCAAAACCTTTATTGCACAATCAAACTGATTACAAATCATGGATATATGTCACATCTTGCAAGTTGATAACTAGGAAGAAGCTTAAAAATTGGAAATAGTCATTTTTGGAAAGAATTTAAAAATCTGGAATTTGGCTAAGTATGGGAAAAAGGTGAGTTTTTGGCCAACTTTGAGCAGTCATAACTTATAGCTCAGGATGATTTAGGTGTAGTTCCAGTTATGGTTGCGAAATTCGTAGAATGATCTTTCCAACACCACCGAGTTTTCTCGATTCCGAGTTCGTATGAGTGATTTATTACCTTTGGAAGTTGAGCTGTTGGCAGGGCAGTTAACCCGTTTTTGTAAGGGTATTTTGGTCTTTTCCCCTAGCCATTTCTTTTGGGTTATATTGAGGCGTTAGACTGATTTTAAATCAGTTTTCCTTTTTTTTTTTTAAAGAGTGAGAGTTAGGGCTTTTGAGAGAAGAGAGAAAGAAGAGGAGAAAGAGAAGAAGGAGCAAGGTTTCGTCAAAGATCACCGTGGATATTGTCGGGGGTGATCCCTACTAGGTATGTGAGTTCATAGTGTTGGGTTGGTTCTTTCCCCCTACACGCCAAACTCGTTTAATTTCGAGTAAAGATTGGTTGTGTTTGTTGAAGTTGTTGGTTGTGTTTGTTGAAGTTATTGGTTGTGATTGTGTTGAGGTCCTTGTGGATTTGAGACATGTTTTGGGTTATGTTTTGAGTTGAAATCTATTTTATGTTGAGGGGTTTATGATTCTAAGTGTTTGGGGCTGGATCCATTGAAGTTAAGGAGGTTTAGAGTTGGAAAAACAAGGAAGAAAAGTCGAGTTTTCTGGGGAAAAGGGTGGCGCGTCGCGCCTGCCTGAGCGCCCCAAAAGAGATTCTGAACTTTCCCCCTTGGGGTGGCGCGCCTAGAAGTGCGCCCCAGCAGTCCCTCTGAGCTTTGAGGGCTGGCGCTCTGCGCCTTGCAGAGCGCCAAGGACGCCAAGTT
>NW_006238988.1:1674198-1697699 GCF_000226075.1 Solanum tuberosum | reverse complement strand
AGCTTAAGTTGTGGTTTAGTTTTCCAGCTCGCATACTCGTACATTCAATATACTGATTCCAGTTGGCCTGCATCTTATGACGATGTAGACACAGGTACCCCAGATCAACATCTAGCACGCCGTTGATCCAGCTGAGCACTCCAAAGTCAGTGGTGAGCCTCCTTGCTTTCCGGAGGACTCAGTTATTTTGTTTTCTTAGTTTTGTTTTATCAAGATGTTGCAGGGTCTGTCCCAACATCCATCTCAGTATTTTAGAGGCTTCATAGATAGTCAGTCAGTTAGTATTGAGTCTCTCATCTATGTATATATGTAAATATTCTATTTTGAGACACGAGTTGCCTTTTTTGCCAGATTTTTATCAGCTAAGTTGTTTTATAACCTTGCATTGCATTGAGTTATTCTGTTGAGTTAGGTTTCCGCTGAGTTAAGAAAGCCAGGCCAAGGGTTCGCTTGGGGCCAGCGATGATCTCCGAGTGCCGGTCCCGCCCAGGGTGTAGGCTCAGGGCGTGACAATATAAGACTTCTCAATTCAACTAGTACATCCTTCTTACTGTGTAGTAAAGAGATCCATGTAAATCTACTAAAATCATCAACTATAATCAGAAAATAGTATTTGCTATCATAACTGTGATCCCTATGAGGTCCCCAAACATCTAAATGTACTAGCTGAAACATTTTAGAAGTCTTAGTAATAGTACAAGGGCATTTGAGTCTATATTGCATTGCCAAAGGACAAATCATACTCTTCTTGCACTGCCTCATCAACATTATTCTGCAACATAGGAAGATGCTACATTAGTTCCAAGGAAGGATGCCCCAACCTAAGGTGCCAAAGTTTATGTTCTCCTAAGCAGTTGGTTTTTAGCACTGCTCTAACAATAGGTATGGCTTCATGCCTTAGGATAAATAGGCCTTCCTACTCTTTACCAATCCCAATTACCTCTCCAGTATAGAGAGACTGCATTACACATAAATCAAGATAAAATGACACCATGCATTTCAGATCCTTAAACAGCTTGGAGACTGAAAATTAGTTGAACCATAAGTCTAATACATGTAAAACATTGTTTAACATGCAATTCCCCAAAGTTACAGCATTGCCAATATGTTCTACATGAATTTTATTTCAGTTGGTACCTGCACCTTATTACAACTGTACTATGATAATTTTCTACAATCACTTAGCAGATTTTCATAGTATGTAATATGATGTGTGGCTCTTGAACCAACAATTTACTTTATTGCATTACCACTAACACTATCAGGTAAATGATTCATACCTGTTGCAACATTAGCCCTACAGGTTACTGATAGTGAAGGAAACTCTATCATCTTGATCAACTTACTGTTACTTTATGAAGTAACCTCCTGGGAAATAGATCTGGGATAATGATCTAGATCTAGATACTTCAACTTCATCCTTATCTGATTCTAGAGAAGTAGAGTTATTTGCATAAACCTCATTCATATACATCTTCCTCTTACTCTTAAAGTCAATAGGAAATCCTACAATTATATAGCAATTGTTTTTGGTGTGACCTTTATACCCACATTGATCACATAATAATCCCAATCTCCTACCTTGTGAAGTCTGACCACATACCTTGAAAATTGTATTTGGTTTGAGTCTGGGTGTTGAAATCATATTGTTGAGTGCCTCTTCCTGCCATCATTGTCAAAGGTTTCTTTCCTCCTTCTGTCTGTCCTAGCTTCCTTTGGCTCTCTTCCTTAATTGTCATTGCACAGGCTTGATTCACACAGGGAATAGAGGAGCTGAGTAAGATAGAACTCCTCACCTGTGCACAACTTTCATTCAGCCCTACCAAAGACTGCAATAGTCATTGTTGTTTAACATGTGAGCTTGACTCATCACAATCACATGATGGAGACGGTACCATTACATCCATCTCATCCCATAAATCTCTCATCCTTGAGTAATAAGAGGTCACAATATATGTTCCTTGAGTCACTATACTGATCTCATTCCATAAATGAAAAATCCTAGTCAAATTTGATTTGTCAAATCTCTCCTTGAAATCACTTCACATCTAGAAGCATACACAATGCTTGTCATTAGTTCTGGTGCTACAGCTGCACTAATCCATGATAAAACAATTGAATCACACCACTACCACGAACAATCAGATCTCCTTTGTATGAGCTTTTAGCACACGTGTCATCAACAAATTCTAGTTTATTTTTTACTAGAAGTATTAATTGCATGGATCTACTCCAAACACCATAGTTCTCTGGTCCTGTGAGAAAAATAGGAATCAAGGAAACACCAGGAGTATCTGAGGTTCGAAGACGAAGAGGATGATTATGATTTGTTTGCGGATTATCTTCTGGTTTTGAACCTTGTAGTTCCACCATTGTTGTAGCTACAATGATCGATGATTTACAGCTTCAAGTAATCTTCGATCTAGTCTCTACTACCATAAACAATTTGTGAAATCTACTAGAAGAACACAACGAAAGCTAAATTTTATTGAAGCATCTTGTGTCCATTACATTGTGATCTAAAAATGGAATTAATCTAACATTCTTTTCTTACTTAAAACTTACATAGCTACTTCTATATATAGAGGGTTATAGTTATTGTAACTAACTTTTGTACTAACCACGAACAAGTTTATTTTTTAGTTTATTAATTCATCTTGTTCTAAACTTTGACATATAAGCAAAATATAAGAGATAAAGGGACATGTGAAACCTGCAAATTTTTTGAACTCATGAAAAAGATACTGATAAGAGTTAAAATATAAGGAGGTAATCCACTTTTTCTTTTTCTTTTGAAATTTATATTACTATCACCTTCTTTCTAGGCTTGCTTTGGATGGATGAAAAACTTTATAAACTCATTATTGATATACACATTACGAAATCTTGACATCTCTGTCTTTTACCTTGTGTGGATCTATCGAGACACTCTCAGGTCGATCATTACTTTCCGTCTCACTTATCCACAGTTAAAAATCGAAATTTAAAAATCAAAGGACAAACATGTTTCTTTATTTCACTATAAGACATAACGTATTGTGACAACTGTTAGAACATGCACAACGGAAGCTATATTCAGGATCACAAATCTTACATATAGACTAAACAATATAACATAAACGAATTTAGAAGAACACTAACCTGTTGAAACTTCTACAAAAGTCGTCCAGATGCCAAGGATCCAGATCTACGCTCTTCTCCTATTTCCTGATTGACTGTTACTACTAGTTACTTGTGTGGGCAAGTATTACTTGTTTTTCAAAAGATTATTTCTTTTCATGCCACCTCCAGCCTATTTATACTAGTTTTCCAACTCAAGAATGAATAGGAAAAACGTCCAATAAATTTCAGGCTTAGTGAGCAATCAAGAGGATCATGAGAATAAATTGAGATAAAAACGTTTTCATCCATTTAAGGCCAAACGTTTTTGTCACTAACTCAACCTTTAACTCTCAAATAATTCATCCTTTAAAGAAGATCAACAATAAAATTAATTTGTCCTTCTTTTCAAACTTGGTCAATTAATCAGGCATAGTAGGGACCGTAGATATATTTAATAGAGGCTTCCAATTACGATAATAAATTATCAAATGAACAAATTAACCATATCACAATAAATTACAAAGTATTCCACTAAAATCCTGTATTTGCACTCCTCGATTTAATTTCGAAATCTACCACTACATCTTATTTAACCCCCCGTGTTACAATTACCGACACCAATCAATTAAATCAAAATTATCAGAAAATTTAATTCATTGACTAAATTAATCCATTATTATATTTACTTAACTTATTTCACGTGACGGATCTAAAATCCACCTGCAGGGTTTTCACGTGAAAACTTATAAGTAACCATAAAGGGGTGTCTTCAACTCGAGTCCGAGACACGGTTCTATCAACTAATTATTATTTCACTAATGTAATTTGTCATTATCTAATCTATTAGGAATTTATTGACTCATCAAAAAGTCTCACCTTTTAATAGATTAAAACAATAAAATAAATTACATAGATCATAATAATTATATCAAGATTGAGAGTATAAATACATGTAGTGGACTAGAGAATTTATTTATAAATATTCAGAACATAAACAAATGTCTCTAATTGGTCCGTTCAATACATACAAAATGTACTAGCACAAGAAGTTGAATTTAACCATTCTCATAATTAAGATCAAATTATATTTAATCTTGTGCTACGATCATCAAGATGTTCGTCCTACTTCATCTTTGATCGTGAACATAAATTTATAACTTATATGCACCAACAATTTTAATCTTCCGTGTATGAGTTAAAATACTCCATACACAAAATTGTCTACTATATAAGCAATGGACACACAAATATACATAATGATCTATTTAAACAAAAATTTATTATATTAAATAAATAACATAAAAAAACTTTACAAGGGATTAAATAAAAAATACTATAACACAATTACATGGTTAATAGTATATCCCAACAATCTCCCACTTAGACTTATAACCATGCGTTCACAATTTTAACACCCATTTCTTCCACATGCTTATCTAAAGCCTTCTGAGGTAAGCCTTTTTGTAAATGGGTCCGCCAAATTGTTCTTCGATTAAATCTTCAATACTCTCACATCACCCCTTTGAGTTATATCACGAATCAAATGATATTTCCTCTCGATGTGCTTACTCCTTTTATGGCTTTGCGATTCTTTCGAGTTAATAACTGCACCACTGTTATCACAATAAAGTGTGATTGGTGCTTCAACCGAAGGAACCACTCCAAGCTCTTTTAGGAAGTTTCCAAGCCAAACAACCTCCTTAGCCGCTTCAGAGGCAGCTACATATTCAGCTTCCATGGTGGAATCAGCAACACAAGATTGCTTGATACTCCTCCATATTACGGCTCCACCTCCCAGAGTAAATACATATCCTGAGGTTGACTTTCTTGAATCTCTATCTGACTGGAAATCTGAATCTGTATACCCATTAGGTACAAGATTTCCAGGATGGAAAACAAACATGTAATCTCTAGTCCTTTTCAGGTATTTGATTATATGCTTAACTACTGTCCAATGTTCTTGCCCAGGATTAGACTGGAAGCTACTAACCATGTCAACAGCAAAGCAGATATCCGGTCTAGTACATAACATAGCATACATGAGACTCCCTACAACAGATGCATAAGGGACCGCCTTCATTCTCTCTATCTCATCAGTCGTTTTGGGCGACTGATCCTTTGATAAAGTAATTCCATATCTAAAAGGAAGAAATCCCTTTTTTTAATTTTGCATGTTAAACCTTGCAAGAATAGTATCAATGTAAAGCGCTTGAGACAAGCCTAATATCATTTGTTTACAATCTCGCATAAGCTTGATCCCAAGGATATGAGCCGCTTCTCCCAAGTCTTTCATATCAAAACGCGATGACAGCCATTCCTTAACTGAATTCAACATGCTCACATTATTTCCTATGAGCAAAATGTCATCAACATACAGAATTAAAATTGCTACTCTCTTTCCTTCCCATTTATTTATAGAAGCATGATTCATTTTCAAATTGATCAAAACCAAAAGTCTTAATCGACTTGTCAAAACAAATATTCCATGCTCTAGATGCTTGCTTTAGTCCATAAATGGATCTCTTAAGTTTACACAACATGTGTTCATTGCCACTTTCTATGAAACCTTCTGGTTGTGCCATATAGATGCATTCATCAAGACTTCCGTTTAGAAAAGCCGTCTTGACATCCATTTGCCAAATCTCATAATTGTAATGAGCAGCAATGGACAAGAGAATCCTAATGGATTTAAGCATAGCTACCGGCGAAAAAGTTTCCTCATAATCAATTCCTTCTTTTTGAGTAAACCCTTTCGCAACAAGCCTAGCCTTAAAAGTTTTCACTCTTCCATCCACACCTCTCTTTTTCTTGAAGATCCACTTACAACCAATAGGTTTGACATCAACAAGGGGTTCTACAAGATCCCAGATCAGGACTTGATTAGAGTACATAGACTCCATTTCTGATTTCATAGCAACAATTCACATTTCAGCATCTTTATCATGTATTGCTTCGGCGTAATTCAATGGTTCTGTATTAAGCTCTTCAGGGATTTTATCATATGACTCTCCCAAGAGCGTAAACCTTTCAGGCTTTCTAATAACTCTGCCACTACGATGAATAGCCACTACAGGATGTGCTACTTCTTGAACTAAATCCTGAATATCCTGAACATCTTCCTCCACAGCCTTAGGCTGCTGGACATTGCTCCCACTACTTTGAGGTAGTGCAATATCTTGAGTTTGCTCTAGGGCAACCTCCTGCGCAGCCTCAGGTGCAATTTCTTGCCTATGGACATTTCTCCCACTACGTGGTCGTAAAGGAATGCCAACAACTGTGTATGGAATTTGTTCTGTCGATTCAGTACTCGTTATTCTTTTGGACAGTTCCTGTAACACAAGTTTACTTCTAGGAACATGGTTCATTAAATAGTCCTGTTCTAGAAACTTGGCATTTGTTGATACAATTACCTTTTGATCCTTAGGACAGTAAAATAAACCTCCTTTAGTGACTTTTGGATATCCAATAAAAATGCATACTTCTGTTCTAGATTCTAACTTATCTGTTTTTCCTTTTAGCACATGAGCTGGACAACCCCAAACGCGAATATGCCGTAGGCTAGGCTTTCGCCCATTCCACAATTCGGATGGGGTTAAAGGTACAGATTTTGAAGGAACCAAATTCAAAATATAAATCGCAGTTTCTAAGGCATATCCCCAAAACGTAAAAGGCAAATAAGAATAACTTAACATTGATCTAACCATTTCCAAAAGAGTTCTATTTCTACGTTCTGCCACACCGTTTTGTTGAGGTGTTCCTGGGGCAGAATATTGAGAAGTAATTCCTGATTC
This sequence comes from Solanum tuberosum, assembly GCF_000226075.1. Taxonomy (NCBI): domain Eukaryota; kingdom Viridiplantae; phylum Streptophyta; class Magnoliopsida; order Solanales; family Solanaceae; genus Solanum; species Solanum tuberosum. The sequence continues at coordinate 1,690,806 of NW_006238988.1, read as the reverse complement.
TGATAAGTACTTAATGAATCCTGCAGAAAGGTATTCACCACCACGATCAGATCGTAATGTTTGGATATGTTTACCATGTACGCTTTTCCGTTTCAATCTTAAATTCTTTGAATTTTTCAAAAGCATTCAGATTTTCGTCGCAACAAATAAGTGTATCCATATTTGGAGTAATCATCTGTAGAAAGTCAACAAAATACTCAAAACCACCTCTTGCTTGTATATTCATTGGGCCGCACAAATCAGAATGAATTAATTCTAACTTATTATTGGCTTCTGTTTCCTTTAGAAGGGAAAGGTCTCTTTGTACATTTTACCTTCTAAACAAGATTCACAGGTTGGTAGTGCCTCCACTTTCAATGAACTCAAAGGTCCATCTGTAACCAACCGTGAAATCCTATTTATATTAATATGACATACACGTAAGTGCCATAAATAAGTTTGGACTCAATTGAGAAATATGTTTTCTTTTATTCGAAACAACAATGTTATTTAGTGCAGTTTGTTGAAACATGTTATGGAAAATTTTAAACACAAATAAATCATGTATTTTGGGAGCACTAGGATAAAAAAGTTAGTATACTAGATAACAGCAGAGTTATTCGCAAAGTGAACATCATAACCATCATCCATTAGTTTAGAAACAGACAATCAATTCCTTCTTATAGAAGGAACATATAAAACATTATTCAAAACTAAAAGTCTGGAACTACTAAATGAAAATGAAATTATTCCAACAGCTAAGGCTGGTGCTGGCTCCCCATTCGCTTGAAAAACACTAACTTCATCCTTATTTAGCCGCCGCGTTTCCTGAAACCCCTGCAAAGAAGTGCAGATATGATCAGTGGCTCCCGAATCTACAGCCCATAATTGGGTAGAAACAACCGCTAAACAGGTTTCAACGACATTTAAAAAAGAGTTACCTTTGTTTTTCATCTTAGCCTGAAAGTCAGGGCATTGCTTTTTATAGTGTCCAGGCTGCTTACAATGAAAGCACTTGCCTTTCGATTTAGCCACACCATCCTTAGCACCTCCGGGTGTCACAGCCTTGCGGGGCTTTTTCATTTTCTTCTAGAATTTTGCTGGTTTTGAAGAGGACGGCCCAGCCTGGTCAACCAGGAATGCCGCAGGAGCTTGCTGCTTAATTATAGTCTCTGCCGCTTGCAGCTCATTCAACAATTTCGCTAAAGACATGTCCATCTTATTCATATTATAGTTCAAGCGAAATTGTTGAAAACTGTCCGGCAAAGTCTGAAGGATCATCTCAACTTGAGATTCCTTATCAATCTCAGCACCAAGTATCTCCAGCTCATTCAAGTAATTCATCAACTTCAGCACATGTTCTCTGACAGAAGATCCTTCAGCCATTTTTGTGGTCAAAAGGGCTTTCATGGCAGTCTGCTTTGCAGCACGATTCTGCTCACCAAACATCTCCTTAAGAGATGCAAGCATATCGTAAGCAGATGTCATAGACTGATGCTGATGCTGCAAGACATTTGCCATTGAGGCAAGAATGTAGCATCTTTCCATCTCATCAGCCTTAACCCATTTGTCATAGGCTTGGACTTCCTCATCAGTAGGATCTGCTGATTTGATAGGACATTCCTCAACCAATACAAATTTATAACCCTCAAAAGTTAGGACAATGTCTAAATTTTATTTCCAATCAACATAGTTTGGACCCTCAAGTTTATTTTGATTCAAGATTGAGGACAGGGGATTGAAGTGAGACATAGTTAATCTGAGAGAGATAAAATAGATCATTAAGTATACATGATATATTATTAAAAAAAACACAACAAGACTCACATAATCATGCGTATAAACAATTATATTAGATTGGGAAACTTAATTATTCAAGCAAATATATGAGCATGTGTAAATATAGTACCAATTAAACAAAACAAGTCCAACTCAGTCACAGAGTAATCTGTTAAGTATAATAAGGAATATATGGATATAGATTATGTCTCTTGTTCATTGATTCAACATGTAACTTAGTTGGAAAGTTTTAAACAAGTCATCAAAGCAAAAGACGTACCAAAACAGTATCAAAATATATGGGTTTTATCCGATGGGGAAGAGGACCTAAGTCAACATATAAACTCATATATTTACTGTAAAAATACATTTATAAGTGTTAGGGATGAACCCTTACGCTACTGGATTACTAAAAACAATTTTTAATTTATTTTTTAATGTTTCGTAAACAGAAAAATGACCAAAAACCCAGCAAAACGACTCCGAATTGCCAAAAAAGGCCCTTGGTCACAGCAAAGCAGTGAGTATTGCTCACTGGGTCGTTCCCAATCAACCAACCAAATTTGAGACCAATCGGAGTTCGTCAGAAAAAAAACACTTGCCAGGCATGGCCTCCTGTCCGTTTTCTTTAAAAATTTCGTAGTACTTTAAATATTGAGAATCCAGACAATATTTAAAAACATTTCTCTAAAACTATTAATTCAATGAACATGAAACATGAATTCGTTTTACAAGATCTGAATAATGAACAATTATCAACAATACATGAAACATTTTGTTTTTAAACTTGAATTATAAACAGTGATTTATTTCAATCTCATCATTGAACAGAACATCAAATCATACATTCATAACCAGAAAATAACTTGTTTATGATACAACGAATTCATATATTAAACAGTAACGCATCATGATATAGACATTCAATCAATCATGAATTATCTTATTACATTATTTAGTATATGTAAGAAGACTCGTGATACCAATTGTTAGAATATGCACAACGGAAGCTATATTAAGGATCAAAAATCTTACATATAGACTAAACAATATAACATAAATGAATTTAGAATAACACTAACCTGTTGAAACTTCTACAAAAGTCGTCCAGATGCCAAGGATCCAGATCTACGATCTTCTCCTATTTCCTGATTGACTGTTACTACCAAGTTACTTGTGTGGGCAAGTATTACTTGTTTTTCAAAAGATTATTTCTTTCATGCCACATCCAGCCTATTTATACTAGTTTTCCAACTCAAGAATGAATAGGAAAAACGTCCAAATAAATTCCAAGATTAATGAGCAATCAAGAGGATCATGAGAATAAATTGAGATAAAAACGTTTTCATCCATTTAAGGCCAAAACGTTTTTGTCAGTAACTCAACCTTAACTCTCAAATAATTCATTCTTTAAAGAAGATCAACTAATAAAATTAATTTGTCCTTCTTTTCAAACTTGGTCAATTAATCAGGCATAGTAGGGACCGTAGATATATTTAATAGAGGCTTCCAATTACGATAATAATTCTCAAATGAACGAATTAACCATATCGCAATAAATTACAAAGTATTCCACTAAAATTTTGTAATTGCACTCCTCGATTTAATTTTGAAATCTACCACTACATCTTATTTAACCCCCCGTGTTAGAATTACCGACACCAATCAATTAAATCAATATTATCAGAAAATTTAATTCATTGACTAAATTAATCCTTTATTATATTTACTTAACTTATTTCACATGACGGATATAAAATCCACCTGCAGGGTTTTCACGTGAAAACTTATAAGTAATCATAAAGGGGTGTCTTCAACTCGGGTCCGAGACACGGTTCTATCAACTAATTATTATTTCACTAATGTAATTTGTCATTATCTAATCTATTAGGAATTTATTGACTCATCAAAAAGTCTCACCTTTTAATAGATTAAAACAATAAAATAAATTACATAGATCATAACAATTATATCAAGATTGAGAGTATAAATACATGTAGTGGACTAGAGAATTTATTTATAAATATTCAGAACATAAACAAATGTCTCTAATTGGTCCGTTCAATACACAGAATTTACTTATAAATATTCAGAACATAAACAAATGTCTCTAATTGGTCCGTTCAGTACATACAAAATGTACTAGCACAAGAAGTTGAATTTAACCATTCTCATAATTAAGATCAAATTATATTTAATCTTGTGCTACGATCATCAAGATGTTCGTCCTACTTCATCTTTGATCGTGAACATAAATTTATAACTTATATGCACCAACAATTTTTAATCTTCCGTGTATGAGTTAAAATACTCCATACACAAAATTGTCTACTATATAAGCAATGGACACACATATATACATAATGATCTATTTAAATAAAAATTTATTATATTAAATAAATAAGATAAAAAATCTTTACAAGGGATTAAATAAAAAATACTATAACACAATTACATGGTTAATAGTATATCCCAACAATCTCCCACTTAGACTTATAACCATGCATTCACAATTTTAACACACATTTCTTCCACATGCTTATCAAAAGCCTTCTGAGGTAAGCCTTTTGTAAATGGGTCCGCCAAATTATTCTTCGATTCAATCTTCAATACTGTCACATCACCCCTTTGAGTTATATCACGAATCAAATGATATTTCCTCTCGATGTGCTTACTCCTTTTATGGCTTCGCGGTTCTTTCGATTTAGCAACTGCACCATTGTTATCACAATAAAGTGTGATTGGTGCTTCAACCGAAGGAACCACTCCAAGCTCTTTTAGGAAGTTTCCAAGCCAAACAGCCTCCTTAGCCGCTTCAAAGGCAGTTACATATTCAGCTTCCATGGTGGAATCAGCAACACAAGATTGCTTGATACTCCTCCATATTAAGGCTCCACCTCCCAGAGTAAATATATATTCTGAGGTTGACTTTCTTGAATCTCTATCTGACTGGAAATCTGAATCTGTATACCCAATAGGTACAAGATTTCCAGGATGGAAAACAAGCATGTAATCTCTAGTCCTTTTCAGGTATTTGATTATATGCTTAACTACTGTCCAATGTTCTTGCCCAAGATTAGACTAGAATCTACTAACCATGTCAACAGCAAAGTAGATATCCGGTCTAGTACATAACATAGCATACATGAGACTCCCTACAACAGATGCATAAGGGACCGCCTTCATTCTCTCTATCTCATCAGTCGTTTTGGGCGACTGATCCTTTGATAAAGTAATTCCATGTCTAAAAGGAAGAAATCCATTTTTTTAATTTTGCATGTTAAACCTTGCAAGAATAGTATCAATGTAAAGCGCTTGAGACAAGCCTAATATCCTTTGTTTACAATCTCGCATAAGCTTGATCCCAAGGATGTGAGCCGCTTCTCCCAAGTCTTTCATATCAAAACGCGATGACAGCCATTCCTTAACTGAATTCAACATGCTCACATTATTTCCTATGAGCAAAATGTCATCAACATACAGAATTAAAATTGCTACTCTGTTTCCTTCCCATTTTTTATAGATGCATGATTCATTTTCAAATTGATCAAAACCAAAAGTCTTAATCGACTTGTCAAAAAAAATATTCCATGCTCTATATGCTTGCTTTAGTCCATAAATGGATCCCTTAAGTTTACACAACATGTGTTCATTGCCACTTTCTATGAAACCTTCTGGTTGTGCCATATAGATACATTCATCAAGACTTCCGTTTAGAAAAGCCATCTTGACATCCATTTGCCAAATCTCATAATTGTAATGAGCAGCAATGGACAAGAGAATTCCTAATGGATTTAAGCATAGCTACCGGCGAAAAAGTTTTCTCATAATCAATTCCTTCTTTTTGAGTAAACCCTTTCGCAACAAGCCTAGCCTTAAAAGTTTTCACTCTTCCATCCACACCTCTCTTTTTCTTGAAGATCCACTTACAACCAATAGGTTTGACATCAGCAGGGTGTCCTACAAGATCCCAGACTTGATTAGAGTACATAGACTCCATTTCTGATTTCATAGCAACAATCCACATTTCAGCATCTTTATCATGTATTGCTTCGGCGTAATTCAATGGTTTTGTATTAAGCTCTTCAGGGATTATATCATATGACTCTCCCAAGAGCGTAAATCTTTCAGGCTTTCTAATAATTCTCCCACTACGACGAATAGGTACTACAGGATGTGCTACTTCTTGAACTAAATCCTGAATATCCTGAACATCTTCCTCCACAGCCTCAGGCTGCTGGACATTTCTCCCACTACTTTGAGGTAGTGAAATATCTTTAGTTTACTCTAGGGCAACCTCCTGCGCAGCCTCAGGTGCAATTTCTTGCCTATGGACATTTCTCCCACTACGTGGTCGTAAAGGAATGTCAACAACTGTGTATGGAATTTGTTCTGTCGATTCATTACTCGTTATTCTTTTGGACAGTTCCTGTAACACAAGTTTATTTCTAGGAACATGGTTCATTAAATAGTCCTGTTCTAGAAACTTGGCATTTGTTGATACAATTACCTTTTGATCCTTAGGACAGTAAAATAAACCTTCTTTAGTGCCTTTTGGATATCCAATAAAAATGCATACTTCTGTTCTAGATTCTAACTTATCTGTTTTTCCTTTTAGCACATGAGCTGGACAACCCCAAACTCGAATATGCCGTAGGCTAGGCTTTCGCCCATTCCACAATTCGGATGGGGTTAAAGGTACAGATTTTGAAGGAACCAAATTCAGAATATAATTCGCAGTTTCTAAGCCATATCCCCAAAAGCTTAAAGGCAAATCAGAATAACTTAACATTGATCTAACCATTTCCAAAAGAGTTCTATTTCTACGTTCTGCCACACCGTTTTGTTGAGGTGTTCCTGGGGCAGAATATTGAGAAGTAATTCCTGATGCTGATAAGTACTTAATGAATCCTGCAGAAAGGTATTCACCACCACGATCAGATCGTAATGTTTGGATATGTTTACCATGTCGCTTTTCCGTTTCAATCTTAAATTCTTTGAATTTTTCAAAGCATTCAGATTTTCTTCGCAACAAATAAATATATCCATATTTGGAGTAATCATCTGTGAAAGTCACAAAATACTCAAAACCACCTCTTGCTTGTATATTCATTGGGCCATACATATCAGAATGAATTAATTCTAACTTATTATTGGCTCTGTTTCCTTTAGAAGGGAAAGGTCTCTTTGTCATTTTACCTTCTAAACAAGATTCACAGGTTGGTAGTGCCTCCACTTTCAATGAACTCAAAGGTCCATCTGTAACCAACCGTGAAATCCTATTTATATTAATATGACATACACGTAAGTGCCATAAATAAGTTGGACTCAATTGAGAAATATGTTTTCTTTTATTCGAAACAACAATGTTATTTAGTGCAGTTTGTTGAAACATGTTATGGAAAATTTTAAACACAAATAAATCATGTATTTTGGGAGCACTAAGGATAAAAAAGTTAGTACACTTAATAAAAACAGAGTTATTCGCAAAGTGAACATCATAACCATCATCCATTAGTTTAGAAACAGACAATAAATGAAAATGAAATTATTCCAACAGCTAAGGCTGGTGCTGGCTCCCCATTAGCTTGAAAAACACTAACTTCATCCTTATTTAGCCGTCGCGTTTCCTGAAACCCCTGCAAAGAAGTGCAGATATGATCAGTGACTCCCGAATCTACAACCCATAATTGGGTAGAAACAGCCGCTAAACAGGTTTCAACGACATTTAAGAAAGAGTTACCTTTGTTTTTCATCTTAGCCTGAAAGTCAGGGCATTGCTTTTGATAGTGTCCAGGCTGCTTACAATGAAAGCACTTGCCTTTCGATTTAGCCACACCATCCTTAGCACCTCCTGGTGTCACAGCCTTGCGGGGCTTTTTCATTTTCTTCTTGAATTATGTCTCTTGTTCATTGATTCAACATGTAACTTAGTTGGAAAGCTTTAAACAAGTCATCAAAGCAAAAGACGTACCAAACAGTATCAAAATATATGGGTTTATCCGATGGGGAAGAGGACCTAAGTCAACATATAAACTCATATATTTACTGTAAAAATACATTTATAAGTGTTAGGGATGAACCCTTACGCCACTGGATTACTAAAAACAATTTTTAATTAATTTTTTAATGTTTCGTAAACAGAAAAATGGCCAAAAACCCAACAAAACGACTCCGAATTGCCAAAAAAGGCCCTTGGTCACAACAAAGTGGTGAGTATTGCTCACTGGGTCGTTTCCAATCAACCAACCAAATTTAAGGCCAATCAGAGTTCGTCAGAAAAAAAACACTTGCCAGGCATGGCATGCTGTCCGTTTTCTTTAAAAATTTCATAGTACTTTAAATATTCAGAATCCAGACAATATTTAAAAGCCTTACTCTAAAACTATTAATTCAATGAACATGAAACATGAATTCGTTTTACAAGATCTGAATAATGAACAATTATCAACAATACATGAAACATTCTGTTTTTAAACTTGAATTATAAATAGTGATTTATTTCAATCTCATCATTGAACAGAACATCAAATCATAAATTCATAAACAGAAAATAACTTGTTTATGATACAACGAATTCATATATTAAACAGTAACGCATCATGATATAGACATTCAATCAATCATGAATTTTCTTATTACATTATTTAGTATATGTAAGAAGACTCGTGATACCAATTGTTAGAATATGCACAACGGAAGCTATATTCAGGATCACAAATCTTACATATAGACTAAACAATATAGCATACACGAATTTAGAAGAACACTAATCTGTTGAAACTTCTACAAAAGTCGTCTAGATACTAAGGATCCAAATGTACGATCTTCTCCTATTTCCTGATTGACTGTTACTACCAAGTTACTTGTGTGGGCAAGTATTACTTGTTTTTCAAAAGATTATTTCTTTCATGCCACATCCAGCCTATTTATACTAGTTTTCCAACTCAAGAATGAATAGGAAAAACGTCCAAATAAATTTCAGGATTAATGAGCAACCTAGAGGATCATGAGAATAAATTGAGATAAAAACGGTTTCATCCATTTAAGGCCAAACGTTTTTGTAATAAAATTGAGATAAAAAACGTTTTCATCCATTAAAGGCCAAACGGTTTTGTAATAAGAACAAAAACGTTTTCATCCATTTAAGACCAAACGTTTTTGTCACTAACTCAATCTTTAACTCTCAAATAATTCATCCTTTCAAGAAGATCAACAATAAAATTAATTTGTCCTTCTTTTCAAACTTGGTCAATTAATCAGGCATAGTAGGGACCGTAGATATATTTAATAGAGGCTTCCAATTACGATAATAATTCTCAAATGAACGAATTAACCATATCGCAATAAATTACAAAGTATTCCACTAAAATTCTGTAATTGCACTCCTCAATTTAATTTCGAAATCTACCACTACATCTTATTTAACCCCCCGTGTTAGAATTACCGACACCAATCAATTAAATCAAAATTATCTGAAAATTTAATTCATTGACTAAATTAATCCTTTATTATATTTACTTAACTTATTTCACGTGACGGATCTAAAATCCACCTGCAGGGTTTTCACGTGAAAACTTATAAGTAATCATAAAGGGGTGTCTTCAACTCGGGTCCGAGACACGGTTCTATCAACTAATTATTATTTCACTAATGTAATTTGTCATTATCTAATGTATTAGGAATTTATTGACTCATCAAAACGTCTCACCTTTTAATAGATTAAAACAATAAAATAAATTACATAGATCATAATAATTATATCAAGATTAAGAGTATAAGTACATGTAGTGGACTAGAGAATTTATTTATATATATTCAGAACATAAACAAATGTCTCTAATTGGTCCGTTCAAAAAACGTTTTCATCCATTTAAAGGCCAAACGTTTTTGTAATAAGAACAAAAACGTTTTCATCCATTTAAAGGCCAAACGTTTTTGTAATAAGAACAAAAACGTTTTCATCCATTTAAAGGCCAAACGTTTTTGTAATAAGAACAAAAACGTTTTCATCCATTTAAAGGCCAAACGTTTTTGTAATAAGAACAAAAACGTTTTCATCCATTTAAGACCAAACGTTTTTGTCACTAACTCAATCTTTAACTCTCAAATAATTCATCCTTTAAAGAAGATCAACAATAAAATTAATTTGTCCTTCTTTTCAAACTTGGTCAATTAATCAGGCATAGTAGGGACCGTAGATATATTTAATAGAGGCTTCCAATTACGATAATAATTCTCAAATGAACGAATTAACCATATCGCAATAAATTACAAAGTATTCCACTAAAATTCTGTAATTGCACTCCTCGATTTAATTTCGAAATCTACCACTACATCTTATTTAACCCCCCGTGTTAGAATTACCGACACCAATCAATTAAATCAAAATTATCTGAAAATTTAATTCATTGACTAAATTAATCCTTTATTATATTTACTTAACTTATTTCACGTGACGGATCTAAAATCCACCTGCAGGGTTTTCACGTGAAAACTTATAAGTAACCATAAAGGGGTGTCTTCAACTCTTGTCCGAGACACGGTTCTATCAACTAATTATTATTTCACTAATGTAATTTGTCATTATCTAATCTATTAGGAATTTATTGACTCATCAAAAAGTCTCACCTTTTAATAGATTAAAACAATAAAATAAATTACATAGATCATAATAATTATATCAAGATTGAGAGTATAAATACATGTAGTGGACTAGAGAATTTATTTATAAATATTCAGAACATAAACAAATGTCTCTAATTGGTCCGTTCAATACATACAAAATGTACTAGCACAAGAAGTTGAATTTAACCATTCTCATAATTAAGATCAAATTATATTTAATCTTGTGCTACGATCATCAAGATGTTCGTCCTACTTCATCTTTGATCGTGAACATAAATTTATAACTTATATTCACCAACAATTTTAATCTTCCGTGTATGAGTTAAAATACTCCATACACAAAATTGTCTACTATATAAGCAATGGACACACATATATACATAATGATCTATTTAAACAAAAAATTATTATATTAAATAAATAACATAAAAAATCTTTACAAGGGATTAAATAAAAAATACTATAACACAATACATGGTTAATAGTATATCCCAACAACAACTATGTATTGTTGTACCATTTTGATGAGATATAATAATTCCTCTTTATCTATTTCATTTCAAAATATAACGGCTGCATACTTTTGATTTTGCAGGCTTTCCATAGTGATATTTGCTTTACATGTCAATATTAATGTGATGACTACAGGTAATTTATGCTCTATAATATTACGTTTTCAGCTATAGAGCGCAAATTTCTTTGACGGACACAACTAACTTATCATACAGTCATTAAATCAGCACCGCATCAGATTGATAGCGATTTAGATCACCACCCCAAGCCTGCCTAATTTCAATTTATGTGAGTTATCAATCATGAAAAGTCAACCAATCCATAATAAAAGAACTCTTTGCCTTTGGAGCTGACATAATTGAAATAGACAGCAAGGAAGGTATGAAGTGACTCAATTCTTAAAAAGATGAAGGAGGCCATTGGATGAGGTTACTCAGTTCCTCAACTTTTTGAATATGCACTAGAGTTCCCCTTTCCTAGGACTAGTTACATATAAGAAAATTGATTTTTTCTTTCTTTGATTTCCCATGGTATTAGTTATAGTTTCAGTTTGTTCTGGAAAATTTCAGTTGCTTTTGATGTCGGTAAGAAGAGGAACGAATGGACCGGGAAACAAAAGATCTCCTTACAGCCCAGGATAGGGGAAGACCCTACGTGTAGGATATTACAACAACAACGGCTCTATGAAATTATAATCGAATCTTTCTATTGTCTTTCCCAATTCATTCGTGAATAATAATTCGAGGGTGTGAAGCGAGTACTTCTAACTTTTGCGGGTGTGAAGCGAGTACGGAGAACTCTTAGACTATGAACAATGACCCTCAAAGTCATATCCTTGTTATTGCATTCTTTTCATGTTTAGAGTGTTCCTATACACTACAAGAAAACTGCCCAATAGCGAAGGGAAAACTGGTCGCTATAAGTAAGAATCTGGTCCCAAAAAGTACAATAGCGACCAGCTGCACTTGTCCTTATAGCCTTAGTCGCTAAGGACCTTTAGGGACGAGATTATCGGGCCGGTCGCTGATTCTTTTTCGGGACTAGTATAATACTGGTCCCTAAAATACATTTAGGGACCATATATCTGGTACCTATTCGCACATATTGAAATTGAAATTATGGTCGTTAAATCATTTTGCGACTAGATTCTAACTAGTCCATATATCATTTTGGGACGACTTCTATGCTGGTCCATAATCATTTTGCAACCAGTTTTTAGCTCGTCTATAAATCAATTTACGAAAACTTTAAGCTGGTCCCTAAATCATTTCAGGACCATTTTGAAGGTGATCCATAAATCATTTCGCAACTATTACAGATTCCTACTCAAAGGATTTTAAGGATTTACAATCTAGTCCTTAAATCACATTGCATTTGCACCTAGAAAATACGATAATTAATATAAACTTATCGCTTTCATATATAATATATAATGTAATTACAAAATAAGGTGAGTATAAGGCATCTGACTATATACAACAATGAGGTAAGCTAGTAACATTGTGATCATGAACGCTTAGCAAAAAATCATATACTAGCCTTAAACTATAATCCAAAGTTGCCTTCACCTTCCCAGCAAACAATGGTCAATCTACATGTTGTTTAACATCGGCTTTTTGCAAATTTCAGCATCCAAAATCTATAAAAGAAATAAAACTTTCATTTAGAAGACCTATATATAAAGATAAACAGAAAGATGTGATTAAATTAAATAGCAATTTCTGCAGCAGCTATAACACTAATTGCTACAACAGTTGAGATTTTGGTGGCCATTTTTTGTGGGAAATTGTTGTACACAATATAGTGGTAGCAGCTGCAACAGTTGAGATTTTGGTTATGTTCTCTCTGCATTTACATGTACTATTATTAGTTGGCTTTGAAGAAGAAAAACAAACAAAGCAGAATCCATTCGCATAAGCAAAAAAAATCAAAGCCCTTCCCTGCTCCCCCAACTCAACTAGAAAAAAAGAAATCAAAATATGGCAACCTTATGTCTTGAATAGAAACAACACAAAGGGAAAGATGCCCCGGAAATTACTTCCTAAACAAAAGCTTAGGAAATATATAGAACTGAATAGCAAAATGTCCTAATTTCTGGAAGTCAAGATGTTATCACTTCTTCATTGTCATTTGTCAATGAGATAGATAAAAGAATAAAAGGACTATTGCAACATTTATTTGTGAAGATTTTACAGAAATAAGATAAGACCAAAGCAAAATGGAATTGAATATATAGGTACTTTTGGAATTCCTCTGCTGTTTTTGGGCATGTTATTAATGAAGCCTTTTATCTAGTTCCATAACTTAGTCTAGTGGTGAAATATAGGTAGGAGTCTTAGCTAATAACTACTACAAGATTTTCTTAAAACATATTTGCACACAAATAAAAGTGTACTTAGCTTCAATATTAAATGCCATGGCATTGTTGTGTACTCTATGCAACATTTTCTTGGGACACTGTTATGTACAAACTAGACTCAAGTCGAGGTATATGTATCCTTGTTCATGTTGGCTGGAAAAGACTGTAGTATGAAGGTTTATTGCTACCAATTGATTGATAATTTATGTACTCAGCACTAAAATCTATCAGTAGCACGTTTCTTAGATCCATGTGCTGCAAAGCTTCCATAGAGACAAGGGAAAGATTGAGCAATGATTGATTAAAGCATTCATGGGGACCAACCATTTATTGCTGGATTTATATTAAGAAGGTAAGTAAAAGTTATATTGCAGAAGTTAGACCAACTCTAAGATAGTAGAGATCTGTTAAAGAAGTTGGATTCCATGCACCGACAAGATTTGAGCTGATAAGCTAATAAAATTTACCATTTATTCTTCTTTGTATAACCATATAATGCTGGATTTTGATACCATCTATATCTATGTTTGGGTGTGCATTCTTTTCTCGAAGGTTGCTTATTTGTCTCTTCTGTCCCTGTTGTCCTTAAGTTGGCTGTTAACTAGGTCTTTTGTACCGAGTAGGTTCTTTACATTTTGATGAGAGAGTAAGAGAGTTACGACAGATATATCCTCACACTCCTAAATAATTCTAGTTGTAATGGAGTAAATATTGACCTCCAGAGATTATTCATAATTTTGGTGTTAATTGTAAGGCAAATTAAAGTAACACATGCATAAATTTTGTTTGTTTATGAGCTGGCATGTTTCCTTATAATAGTTGGGGTGCTTGAACTAAGTGAGATAACCTGAAATATCAGAATTCACCCTATAAATTCTGATATTTATACAACTTTCAGGAAAAAAAGAGAACTGGAGGATGAGAAAAAGAATAAAAACAAAGGTGAGCAGATAGAAAAAGAAAATGCCAATAAACAGAACAAGGCAAAGGACAAGGAGGAGTATCATCATCCAACAAATAGGAACTTCAGAAACCAAGAGCAAGCAGACCAACAAGAAGAAGAAGGATGGAAAACACAAAAGAGAAAACACAACAAGCAACTGGAAGACAAAGTGCAGAAAACAGTCTGGAGGCCAACTTCACCACAAAACAAGATGACAGGGCAGCATCACCAAAAAGCAACACAACAAGTAGGTACAACATCTAACTCTAATAAAACAAATTATGCTAACCTAAACATGCATGAGCATCAAATGGAAAACAGGGATGAGGCCACCACAAATGGAGGGACACCACCACAAGGGGCACACACAAGAAATGAGACAGATTCTAACCAAAATGTACAGACCAAACAAACTGGAAACAGGAAGAAATAATCCTTGTTAACTCATGATATCATTTCTTTGGTTAATCCTTTTCTTCTCCGTCTTTCTAACACTTATAGTAAGTTCAATTTCTTAACTCTTCCTAACGGCATACTAACTAATATCATCATATGAGGTACTATAAAGTAGGCCTCATTAAGTCGATCATCAACAAGTTGCATCCATTGCTTACTTGGTGCCATAACCTTAGATTGTATATAAGAGTTAGATCAATCATACTTTAGGATAACAAATTCACTAAGATGAACATTACTTTCTATTAAACTAGTCAAATCATCCTAATAATTAAAAAATAAATATCTAAAATGGACTAATAACATCTTTTCTTTTAATTGAATATGTGTTGCTATATATAATAAAACTAAAAGGTCTTAACAGATGCGACATCTTAAACCTACTAGTGAACTTCAAATAAAGACGGCAAAATAGTCTAGATTTATCAAGAAAAACGACACAATATTGATTTGTTGATTTATTAAATTCCTTCATATTAGATCTATTTATGACAATATGTTTAAATGTTATTCATAAATTTATGTTTCAAGGCTACAAAGAGTTATGAAAAACATTCCAACTCAATAACAATAGTTCAGAACACTACACACTGCGAGTTAAACTTAATGGATCTAAAGTTTAATTTTTCATCCACGTGAACTATAACATCCGGCAATGTGAAATAACTAAGAAGTGGCTTAGAATTTGAAAATTTTCATTTTTTTGAAAGAATTTGAAAATCTGGAAAAATTTGGCGAAGTATAGAAAAGGTGAGTTTTGGCCAACTTTGAGCAGTCATAAATTCTAGCTCAGGATGATTTAGGTGGAGTTCCAGTTATGGTTGCAAATTTCGTGGAACTATCTTTCCAACGCCACCGAGTTTGCTCAATTCCGAGTTCGTTTGAGTGAGTTATGCCCTTTGAAAGTTGGGCAGTTGACAAGGAATCCGTCCGGAAAATTAAGGGCATTTTTGTCTTTTCCCTAACTAATTCTTTTGAGGATATATTGTTGTGTTAGGCTGGTATTTGGATCATTTTATTCCATTTTAAGATAGTGAAGGCTAGGGCTTGAGAGTGAAGAAGAGAGGAAGAAGAGAAGAAGGAGAAGAAGAAGAGAAGAGAGAGGAAGATCAAGCAAGTTTCCGTCAAGATCATCGTGGATTTTCATCGGGGGTGATCCCTATCAAGGTATGTGAGTTCTTTGTGTGGGTTTATCCTTTCCCCCACACACCAAGCTCATTTTTATGATTTGAGAAATGATTGGATTTGTTGTTGAAGTTGTTGGAATTGTTGAAGTTGTTGGAATTGTTGAAGTTGTTGGAATTGTTGAAGTTGTTGGAATTGTTGAAGTTGTTGGAATTGTTGAAGTTGTTGGAATTGTTGAAGTTGTTGGAATTGTTGAAGTTGTTGGAATTGTTGAAGTTGTTGGAATTGTTGAAGTTGTTGGAATTGTTGAAGTTGTTGGAATTGTTGAAGTTGTTGGAATTGTTGAAGTTGTTGGAATTGTTGAAGTTGTTGGAATTGTTGAAGTTGTTGGAATTGTTGAAGTTGTTGGAATTGTTGAAGTTGTTGGAATTGTTGAAGTTGTTGGAATTGTTGAAGTTGTTGGAATTGTTGAAGTTGTTGGAATTGTTGAAGTTGTTGGAATTGTTGAAGTTGTTGGAATTGTTGAAGTTGTTGGAATTGTTGAAGTTGTTAGTTGTTGTTGTTGAAATTATTGTTGGTATTGTTGTTGATTGTGATGTTGAGATTCTTGTTGATTTGGGACTTGTTTCCGGTTGTGTTTTTGAGTTGAATCTATGGTATATTGAGGGTGTTAATGATTCTAAGTGATTTGGGGAAGAAACCATTCGATTTTAGGTGAAATAAGGTGAGAAAACGAGAAAATGAGCATGCTGAAATTTCTGGGTTGGGGGCCTGGCGCGACGCGCCTGCCAGAGCGCCCCAAACTCACCTCTGAAGTTTAGGGGCT
>NW_006238988.1:1670143-1672699 GCF_000226075.1 Solanum tuberosum | reverse complement strand
CTATGTATCTATGTAAATATTCTATTTTGAGACTCGAGTTGCCTTTTGGCCAAATGTGTATCATTTAAGTTGTTTATATCTTTGCATGGCATTGAGTTATTCTGTTGAGTAGGTTTCCGCTGAGTTAAGAAAGCCAGGCCAAGGGTTCGCTTGGGGCCAGCAATGGTCTCCGAGTGCCGGTCCCGCCCAGGGTGTAGGCTCGGGGCGTGACAAACTTGGTATCAGAGCACAGAGTTCAAGAGTCCTAGGGAGTCTATGAAGCCGTGTCTGTAGAGTCCTAGTTATCGGTGTGAAGCGCGCCACATCTATAATTAGAAGTTTGCAACATTTAGGAAGATTTCTCACTTCTTTCACACTTATCTTGTGCGTTAGAGTTTATCTCTAAAAAGTTTCTTTCTAATTCGTGCTTGCGCGTGTTTCAGAGGATCATGCCTCTACGAAGAGCAGTTAGAGTTTGTCCAGCTATGAGGAGTAATGAGGAAGAAGAATTACCGAATCCCCTAGATGTTCAAACCCAAGAAGAGATCAAGTATGATGATCGTCGCGAAGCTATACGGATATTAAGTCAAGTTGCGACCTATCATGTTGGGCAGAGAGATAATTGACATGAAGTAGTTGATACTTCAAGGATCCGTGAACTCTTAAGGATGAACCCACCAAGCTTCTCAGGTTCAAGTATTAGTGAGAATCCGGAGAATTTCATTAAGGAGCTTAAAAGGATATTTGATGTGATGCATGTTGCTGAGTCGGAGAGGGTGGAACTAGCTGCGTACCAATTAAAGGGTATCGCTAGAATCTGGTTTGACCAATGGAAACAGAATAGGGCTAAGGATGCGCCAGTAGTGAGTTGGGTTGTATTTGAAAGTGCTCTCATAGGGCGTTTCTTTCCTCGTGAGTTGCGAGAGGCAAAGATCAAAAAGTATCTCACCCTTAATCCGGAGTCTATGAGTGTTCATGAGTACAGTCTGATGTTCACACAACTTTCCCGCTATGCTCCGGAGATGGTTGCTGACATGAGGAGTAGAATGAGTTTATATGTGGCTGGGTTGTCTCGTTAGTCAAGCAAGGAAGGCAAGGCAGCTATGCTGATAGGGGATATTGACCTAGCAAGATTTATGATTCATTTACAACAAGTTGAGGAGGATAAGTTGAAGGATAATGAATAGTCTAAGGATAACAGGGCTAAGATATTAGGGGATGAGTTCAGGCAGCAAAATAATGATGCTAATTAGTCATCCCTCCCACAGAAACAGAAAGGACCTGCTTCACCATATGGTAGTGCACTTGCACCTGAGAACAAAGATGGGTACAAAAGAAATTCCTATAATTTCAGGGCTAGACCTGCCTATCCTCAAGGAAGTATAGTACCAAGGGGTAGTAAGGCTCCTTCATGTGCTAGGTGTGGTAGAACCTATCCAGGGAAGTGTCGTCAAGGCCAGAAAGGTTGTTTTAAGTGTGGACAAGAGGGTCACTTCTTGAAGGAGTCCCCTAAGAGCAGGCAAGGTAGTGGAAATCTGGGCAGTAAGGCCCAATCTTCATCAGTTGCTTCCCCAGACAGGATGGTACCTAGAGGAGCTACTTCTAGTACTGGTGGAGGAGCAAACTTCCTCTATGCAATCAACAGTCGCCAAGAGCAAGAGGATTCGCCAGATGTTGTCACTGGTATGATTCGAGTCTTTGACTTTGTTGTTTATGCTTTACTAGACCCCAGAGCAAGTTTATCTTTTGTAATTTCTTAGGTTGCTATGAACTTTGATATTATACCTGAGCAATCTAGTGAGCCAGTCATAGAGTGGAGTAGTTGTTCAGCAGTGCCTAAGGGTAGTTTCTTTTCGTACCTCAAGGCGAGAAAGTTAGTTTCAAAGGTTTGTATCTATCACTTAGTCCGAGTTAATGACTCTAGTGTTGAGATACCTCCTTTTCAGTCAGTTCCTATAGTAAGAGAGTTTCTAGAAATTTTTCCTGATGACCTACTCGGAATTCCTCCTGAGAGAGAAATAGATTTCGGCATAGACATCATTCCAGATATTCGTCCTACCTTTTTTTTTGCCTTATGGAATGGCACTAGCAGAGTTGAAAGAGCAGTTAAAGGGATCAGTTAGATAAGGATTTTAATGGACCAAGTTGACTCGGAAAAACAACGAATTTTCAATGGTCTAAAGCTTGTGAGGAAGACTTTTAAGAATGGAAAGGGAAGTTGAGTACTACCCAGTTATGACATTTGGTTCTTGAGTACATATTGAGTATCTGAATCTAAAATGGATTTGAGATCAATAGTCGAGTTTAGGCGAATCGGGGTGTAATGTGATAAGCTAGAGTTGGTTGTTGTAGTTTTGCTTCGAAGATATGGCGTCATTGTTGTATGATGTTCATGTGGATGTGTTCACTTAAAATGAGCTTAGTCTCAGACAGAGAGAGTGGTTAAGGTACTCAAGGATGATGACATGAGTTTTCTTTATCACCCTGGTAAGGTTAATGTTGTTACGAATTCTTTAAGCAAAGTTGTCTATGGGTAGCACCGCCCATATTGGAGAAGGAAAGGGAGAGTTAGCAAAA
>NW_006238988.1:1660202-1661632 GCF_000226075.1 Solanum tuberosum | reverse complement strand
GGTTAAGGTACTCAAGGATGATGACATGAGTTTTCTGTATCACCCTGGTAAGGTTAATGTCGTTACGAATTCTTTAAGCAAAGTTGTCTATGGGTAGCACCGCCCATATTGGAGAAGGAAAGGGAGAGTTAGCAAAATATGTGCACAGGCTTGCATGCTTGGGAGTCAGACTTATAGATTTCGTAGAATGAGGAATAGAAGTGACGAGCGGGGCCGAGTTATCATTAGTGTCAGAAGTAGAAGGTGAAAAAGACTCAGACCATGTTCATAAGCAGTGATGGCTTTTGAACAAGGGGGAGATGGTGTTTTGAGGTATCAAGGTGGATTGTGGAATTAATTTCAAGGATAAGCGAGATGATTACCTATCTTACATGGAGTTGCTTACAACAATAGTTACTATTCTAGCATCCAAATGGATCCTTACGAAGCTCTTTATGGGAGAAGATGTAGATCTCATATTGGATGGTTTGAAGTTAGTGAAGCAGGGTTGATATATCCAGAGTTAGTTCATCAAGCTATGGAGAAGGTGAAAGTGATTCAAGAGAGGTTGAAAACGGTACAGAGTCGTCAAGAATCCTACATTGATGTTAGGAGAAAGACATTAGAGTTTGAAGTAAAAGATTGGGTATGTTTGAAAGTTCAACCATGAAAGGAGTCATGAGGAGGAACCAATTTGTTGAGAAAGCTACTTGGGAAGCCGAAAAGGACATGAAGAAGAGATATCCACATCTCTTTGAATTCGAAGGAAGTGTAGATCAAGGTACTAATTTCCTTCCTAGTGCTCTTTGAATTATAGTGAGCAGGTAATTGTTGTTGGTGTTTGCATGGTTGCTTGTTGGGTGTTTGAGTTTGATTTACACCCTTAGCTAGTAAAAGTAATCTCATTCGAGGACGAATGTTCACAAGGAGGAGATATTGTAACATCCGGCAATGTGAAATAACTAAGAAAAGGCTTAGAATTTGAAAATTTTCATTTTTTGGAAAGAATTTGAAAATCTGGAAAAATTTGGCGAAGTATAGAAAAGGTGAGTTTTGGCCAACTTTGAGCAGTTATAAATTCTAGCTCAGGGTGATTTAGGTGGATTTCCAGTTACGGTGGCAAATTTCGTGGAACGATCTTTCCAACGCCACCGAGTTTGCTCAATTCCGAGTTCGTATGAGCGAGTTATGCCCTTTGAAAGTTGGGCAGTTGACAAGGAATTCCGTCCGGGAATCATTAAGGGCATTTTGGTCTTTTCCCTAGCTATTTCTTTTGAGGATATATTGTTGTATAGGGCTGATCTTTGGATCATTTTGTTCCATTTTCAAGAGAGTGAAGGCTAGGGCTTGAGAGTGAAGAAGAGAAGAAGGAGAAGAAGAAGAGAAGAGAGAGGAAGATCAAGCAAGTTTCCGTCAAGATCATCGTGGATTTTCGTCGGGGGTGATCCCTA
>NW_006238988.1:1655341-1657381 GCF_000226075.1 Solanum tuberosum | reverse complement strand
CAGTATTTTTAGAGGCTTCATAGACAGTCAGTCCGTTAGTATTGAGTCTCTCATCTATGTATTTATGTAAATATTCTATTTTGAGACTAGAGTTGCCTTTTTGGCTTGATTTCATCAGTTAAGTTTTTATGTCTTTGCATGGCATTGAGTTATTCTGTTGAGTTAGGTTTCCGCTGGGTTAAGAAAGCCAGGCCAAGGGTTCGCTTGGGGCCAGCAATGGTCTCCGAGTGTCGGTCCAGCCCAGGGTGTAGGCTCGGGGCGTGAAAAACTTGGTATCAGAGCACAGAGTTCAAGAGTCCTAGGGAGTCTATGAAACCGTGTCTGTAGAGTCCTAGTTATCGGTGTGAAGCGTGCCACATCTATAATTGGGAGGCTACAACATTTAGGAAGATTTCTCACTTCTTTCATACTCATCTCGTGCGTTAGAGTTTATCTCCAAAAAGTTTCTTTCTAATTCGTGCTTGCGTGTGTTTCAGAGGATCATGCCTCCACGAAGAGCAATTCGAGTTCATCCAGCTATGAGGAGTAATGAGGAAGAAGAGTTACCGAACTCTGACTGCTCTTCGTGGAGGCATAATCCTCTGAACAAAACTCGAAACACAAAATAACCGAGTCCTCCGGAAAGCAAGGAGGCTCACCACTGACTCTGGAGTGCTCAGCTGGATCAACGACGTGCAGGATGCTGATCCGGGGTACCTGTGTCTGCATCGTCATAAGATGCAGGCCAACTGGGATCAGTACATTGAATGTACTTGTATGCGAGCTGGAAGCTAAATCACAACTTAAGCTTGAAAGGAGTACAATAGAACACTTACCTTGTCTTTGTTCAACTCATGAATAACTTAACTCAATATATAAAGCAATAAGACACATGCAATATATAAAGCTTGTAAAACTAATCAAACATGACGTAAAAATCATATTTATAATATCATGAAAATACCATGCTTCCTCTCAAAGTCTACTTGTGCAATGCATGAATGAAGTCCCATACCACCATCCACACTAAGCAAAACCCCTTAAGGAACCATGCAATTTCTACTAAGGGAGTTTCTCTAACCGACAAACCACCACTATGAAACTAAGTGGTGATACAACGTTTTACCTCACGCCCGAGGACCATCCTATACCTTGCCGTGATATAGGAAGCTAACTTTACTAAGTGGATCCACTAGCTTAACTTACGTGATCATCTAAAAGGTATGACCCGAGAAATCACATGTTGGCCACATGGTTCTTATGGAGAGTTGAGTTAATATGAACTCACGTCCCCAATTCGGTGCTCCGTTGCCCGAGGACCATCCTATACCTTGCCGTGATATAGGAAGCTAACTTTACTCAGTGGATCCACTAGCTTAACTTTGGGTTCATCTAAAAAGTATGACCCGTTAACTCCCATGTTGGCTACATGGTTCTTATGGAGAGTTGAGTTTAATATGAACTCGCGTCCCCAAATCGTTCAAGACTACTCCCAAAAATATACTTTAGCTCAAAAGTGTTTTAAACACATCTTTCTTTAGTTGAGATAATTACTCAAAATCTAGCTCAAAGGCTCACTTGGAATCAATGTTCCTTTTTCTTGAAAACTAGCCCCAAAGGCTCTTGAAAACTCTTTCTAAAAAGAACATCTCAAAACCATTTTAGATATGATCATTGATGACTCGGGATATTCATACTGCCTAAACATTGATGGTATATCTAGAGACCATACTGTTTAAACATTGATGACATACTCGATTGGTCATACTAATCATGTTTTAGAAACTCTTTTGCAAAACTCATCTTTTCTACAAAAAGAGATAGTACTCAAACTTCTACAAAACTCTTTTGGAAACCTCAGTTTCCTCTCATCTTAAATGTGAAAACATTTTATAAACTTCTTTGGGAATACTTAGTTGCCTAATAACTCTTGAGAAATGAACTCAACTTTTAAACTCTATACTCTTTGCTTGACTTGAAACTCTATACTTAACTTGAAACTTGAGACTCTTTACTTAGCTTGAAACTCTAAGCTCTTTGCTTGACTTGAAACTCTAAGCT
>NW_006238988.1:1644424-1654836 GCF_000226075.1 Solanum tuberosum | reverse complement strand
TTTTCTCCCTCTTTTTCCAACTCTAAACCACCCTAACCTCAAAGGTTTCAATCCCAAACACTAAGAATCATAAAATCCCTCAATACACAAGAGATTCAACTCGAAACATAACCAAATCATGTCCCAAATCCACAAGGAACTCCAACAACACAATCAACAACACAACCAACAACTTCAACAACTACAATCAACAACTCCAATCTAACTAACTCTCCTTGAATTGGAATTATGGATTTAAGGTGTTTGATCACATGCTTATAGATGAGTTCTTGATGTTTAAACGTGCTTTGGAGTGTTGGAAACAACTAGGAAACATAGGTACAATACCTAGGAACATGCATAAGAAAGTGGGGAATGAATGGGGGAACTTGGAGTCCTTGGCGCTCTGCAAGGCGCGGAGCGCCAGCCCTCGAAATTCAGAGGGGACCTGCTGGCGCTCTGTTAGGCGCACCTCCCTAAGGGGGAAAGTTCAGAACCCCCTTTGGGGCGCACTGGCAGGCGCGACGCGCCAACCCCTTTCCCAGAAAACTCGACTTTTTCTCCCTCTTTTTCCAACTCTAAACCACCCTAACCTCAAAGGTTTCAATCCCAAACACTAAGAATCATAAAATCCCTCAATACACAAGAGATTCAACTCGAAACATAACCAAATCATGTCCCAAATCCACAAGGAACTCCAACAACACAATCAACAACACAACCAACAACTTCAACAACTACAACCAACAACTCCAACAAACATAATCAATCTTTTCTCGAAATTAAACGAGCTTGGCGTGTGGGGGAAAGAATCAAACCAACACTATGAACTCACATACCTTAATAGGGATCACCCCCGACGAAAATCCACGACGATCTCTTCGAACCTTGCTTCTTCTTCTCCTTCTCCACTTCTTCTCCTCTTCTCTCAAGAACCCTAACCCTCACTCTCACTCTTTTACAAGGGGAAAAACTGATCTAAAAATCAGCTTGGACACTTTAAATAACCAAAAGAATAACTTAGGGAAAAGACCAAAATGCCCTCAAAATTTCCGGACAGATTTCCCTGCCAACTGCCCAACTTCCAAAGGGCATAACTCACTCATACGAACTCGGAATTGAGCAAAATTGGTGGCGTTGGAAAGATCATCCTACGAGCTTCGCAACCATAACTGGAACTATACCTAAATCATCCTGAGCTAGAATTTACGAATGCTCAAAGTTGGCCAAAACTCACCTTTTTCCCCTACTTAACCAAATTTCCAGATTTTTTTAAAATTCTTTCCAAGGAAGAAAATTTCCAATTTTTAAGCCTCTTCGTAGTTATTTCAAATTGCCAGATGTTACACCGACAACCACCACTATGAGCCTAAGTGGTGATACAACGTCTTGCCCACGCTGCCAGAACTGACCTATACTTTGCCGTTATATAGAACGCTTAACTTAGTGGATCCACTAGTCTATGCTAAAAGCATCTTAAGGAGTCATCTAAAAAGTATGATCCTTTACCATTACTAGAAATATGATCTACTGTCACGGTTACCATACCGTTGCAATAGGCTTCTCTACCGTCGTTGTAGCTCTAACGCCACGGTTTAGGCAACCGCTACAGTAGTTGGCGTTGCATTAGTTCTATTGGGACTGTGGTTTCCGATGGTTATTCAAATTGTAGTAGTAGATGGCCCTATTGCGACGGTTTACACATTAATAAATTGCCAACGGTTAAAGCTCTATTGGTACGGTTATGAACCGTCGGAATTAAGTTTTATGCCACATTTATTTACAATCCATTGTCGACAGTTAACACCCTATTGGTACGGTTATTTACCGTCGCGATAGAGTTTTATGCGACAGTGCTTTGTAGGTTGTTGCTACAATTATTTTTACAAGCATTTTGATTCTATTGCAACGGTTGTTATATGGTAATGCATCAATTTTAAGCTATTATAATTGTTGCTCAATGTCTATTGCTACAGTTATAACGGGGTAATGCAATAATTCTTTACTTTTTGCAACAATTAATATATACATATTGCAACGATTAATATTAGGCTATCCAACATATATACTATTGGTTCCACATATATTATTAATTGAGCCATTGCAATACTTTTATAACATAAAAATACACATAAAAAGATCATGCGAAGAAGTTATATTTCATTACCAAAATTATAATCTAAAATCCATGGTTGAGTACGTAATATCGATAAAAGCAAAATATATAAACATTTTTCAACCATTCAAAAAGGGTGAAATGTACAGATGCACCACACGATTTTCAATTCTCAAAAATAAGAGACTTCCAGAACATAGGTAAAGTTAACATCAACTCAATTCAGCTCCTATGTCAAGTCTTCAGTACTACTTTCATCTCCTTCTTCAATATCATCACCTACATACAATTAATGAAATTACAAAATAATTTAGCAATTTTGTTGCAAAAGTTCAATGACTTCAATGATATATTTGAAAGTTATCACTTTATATCTACAACAAGCGTATAAATTCAATAAGCTTCAAATGACATTAAAAAATAGCATAGTTGCAGGAGATATTTGCATACTGCGCATGCTTCTGGGAATTATTCCATCACTCCTAGTTCAATTCAATAGTTACTCAAAACTAATATCTTCCTCACTATTAAAGTCGTAATTTATTTACAACAAGAAGAATAATGACTAATAGTAAAGCTATTTTCTGACTAATAGAAGAATAATGACCCAACTGCAAGATCAATCAAATAAACAGTCCACATACATGAGAAACAATCTTCATGAACATGATAATTGTTACAACACTAAAGCTACTGGAAAATCTGATTCAGATCTATGAGCCAGACACTAAAAGCAGGGGAAGAAGTAGGGTCAGAAAAAATGTGAGGAAACATAGAAGCCGACAATATCCAGTTAGATCATAGAAGACCAACAATCTGCGGAACATATGAAGTATAAAATATTTTAATTGGAGGAAACACAGAAGCCAACAATCTGATTTAGTTTTAATGATTAGTGCACTTTTCTGGAACATAAGAGGTATTAGATCATAGAAGGCCATTTACGAGGGAAGAACTACGCACTGTACCTATTTCGATCAAGCTTCCTGGTCTTGATTTTAAGTACTGGAGTCCGAAAGGACTTAGTAAGATTGGTAGTTTGGTTGGGAAACCTCTAATGGTGGACCATATTACTAAAAGAAAAGTAGGACTGAACTTTGCGAGGCTGCTAGTTGAAGTTGAAATGGACACAACGCTGCCAAAGGTGATCCTGTTCAGGTCGGAGAAGGGTAATTTGATAGAGCAGAAGGTGTTGTATGGTTGGAAGCCAACGTTGTGTAAGGTTTGTGATAAATATGGCCATTTAGAAGTGAACTGTAGGAAGAAGAATACAACTCCGGGCACAAAAAGGGAGGAACTGGAAGTAAAGACGACTCGAGTTGGCCAAGATATCCAACCTTCAATTGAAGGAATCGTTGTTCAGGAGCAAATATCATCTCCAACAAGTGTGTTGGATCCTCATAAGGCGGACAGATTAGATGAGTCTCAGAATCAGAGTGCAACTAATGTTTGGGTCATACCTCTAAAACCATTGAAGTCTCAAACTAAGCAGCCACTACATGTAGAGAGTAAAAACAATTTTCAGGTACTGAACAAAGAGGGTAAGAGTAAGAAGGCTATCAGTAACAGTGAAGGAATAGTGGGAGGCCATCCTAATCTCAACATTGGGAATTGATAGTTGTCGTTGTTGGAATGTGAGAGGGCTCAATGGCCCTAATAAACAAAATGAGGTGAAACTCCTTTGTAATAATGAAAAAATTGGGCTGGTAGGGTTACTGGAAATAAAAATAAAAGTAGGGAAGATTGATTTGATAGCTCAGAAGATGTTTGCTGGTTGGTCGTTCATTACTAATCTTGCTTCTCATTACAATGGTAGGATTTGGATAGCTTAGAGGCCGGATTACTATACAGTTACACTAATAGAGGCAACATCTCAGTTGATTACTTGCGAAGTGAGAAGTGTTTCTCTGCAACAGACATTTATCATGACAATGGTTTATGCCTATAATACAAAGGAAGGCAGGAAAGAGTTATGGGATTCTCTTATGGCTTACAACGTCGTTTGTCAATTACCTTGGATGATCCTAGGTGTATCGGCCCCTTGTTTGTTAATGGTATTTTATAGTTTTACCAAAAAACATAAATGTTACAGCAGTCCATCAGACATTAAAATGTTACAACAAGAAGAAAAAAAGGGAGATCTCCTAAAACAGTGGTATATAGAATGATGTTAGCTGGTACTTAATAACTCATAGCCGACGAGGCTGATCCTACAACATACTCAGCTAACCAAATGGCCGACAAGGCCACAATCAGAAGAAATAGGCAATAACAAAATCGACAAGACTTTACTCAATAGTCCCTTATAACATAAATGTTACAGCAGTCCATCAGACATTAAAATGTTACAACAAGAAAGAAAAAAAAGGGAGATCTCCTAAAACAGTGGTATATAGAATGATGTTAGCTGATACTTAATAACTCATAGCCGATGAGGTTGATCCTAGAAAATACTCAGCTAACCAAATGGCCGACAAGGCCACAATCAGAATAAATAACCGACAAGGCCACAATCAGAATAAATAGCGACACTAACCTTGCTCAGCTGTTTGAGCAGAAGTAGCTTCTCTTGGGGAAGGAACGGACAATGCTGCTAGTACGTTAGGATCAATTAATCCTGCATGCTGAAGTTGTGCAACTACATCTGCAATAACTTCTTGTCGCATAGTTCTCCTTTGTTCTTCCATTTGTTTCTCCATTTTTTGCATCCTTTCTTGCATTTGTTGCACTACATCATTTGTTGCATTCAAAGTTGGTTCAGAATTGTCAACTTTCTTTTTCAAAGTTATCTTTGTAACACCCACTCCATATAGTCTTAGACGTCCCGGATGTTCTGGACCTATGACGGCTGAAAATACATCAACAGACTGACCATTTGTGCTCATTTGCTTTTCAATTTCCTCCATTTCAGCCTAACAAAGTATATCCAACAAGCAGTCTTGTAAATTAAAATTTAGAATAAATAATTGGTCTCAATAAAAAAATTATATTGACAGTATTCGTACAATTTTACTAGTTGTGTTATCATTCGATGCCTTGTACAAACGACCAGGTTTTCTTGTTCTTGTGACCACAAAGAGCTCCTTAGCAGATACATATTCCTTTTCTTTTTCCTAGTCACATAAAATAGATATCAAGAGTTGCTTAAATGATAGGTTAAGACTAGATAATAAATAAGAGAACACACCAATTTACTACAGATTAAAGCAAAATTCTTTTTCCCTGCTGTGTGTGGATTCATCAGCTTTTTCCGGTTCTTAGTATTTGTTTCAGACATTTTCTGCAAATAAATGAATCAATAATGTTAACCAAAGGCATATGGTTGCTACGTAATGTACTAGACGAGGTCAATGTCTCAATATTTCTTTTTTAACAAATCCAAGTAAAGAATATGCTTTGTAAGTATGAATGTTATAGAGCTAAAACCAATCTGCAAACCTTAGTTATGTAAGTTTCAAAGCTTGATTCATAACATCATCAAACATAAATAGAATCTGAGTCAAACAAGTGAAAACTTACAACCCAATCACCTAAAAAAAGTTTATCCAAAAGGGCACTTAGTTTAGTGAAACCTTGATGCAAATTTCAGCGATCAAACTTAACTAATAAATAAGTTCTTAAGATTTTTTCTTTTTGAGTAAAGAGTTGAACATGTGACTTTTTAACCTGTTACATTTGTATCTTATCAACTTCTAGCTGAAATTATTGAGTTTGAACTATAATTAATAAGAAAAACAGTCAGGAACATAAAACATGTGGTTGTTAATCTTGGCTATACAGTGAGATAAGCATAAAAATCTCACTCAATGAACCTTCTCTAAGATTGGAGCAAAATCCTCCATTTTAGTTGTGACTACCACACTGGAAGAAGTAACAAGCTACAACAATATTGCAACATAGAAGAGAATAGCAGAAGAGAAAGTTAAAGAAAAATAAAGTTGCAGCAACAACTATATCACAAAAGAAATCAGGAGAAATGATCTGGAACACTAGTATGCTGGATAGACAAAGAGTTATATTATGCTTGGCCTTTTCAAAACAAGCTGCTAGGAAAGTTTCCACAACAAAATAAAATGTTCCAATTAAAGGGGATGTGAAGTTTCTATCCCTTGGAGGATAGAGATGTCAAAAACGTACTTCTCATCAGTCATAAAACTAGAGAAATCACTAGAGCCATAAAGTGATTAAACAAATGCACACACTGTCGTTTGCCAGAACATGAAAGCTTAGGAACATGAAATTTTTCCAGCACATAAACAAACATACTAGAACAGTCATTACGTAGATACTATAAAAAAGTAAAAGAGATAACATGAGTAATAGGTTTCAACATCCAAAATCCAATAAAATGGAGTTTTTACCAACTGTTTTATATATATATTCCTCATCAGTTGAAAAAAATGTTTTGTTCAACTTAACTTATCATCTATGACAGTAGCTATATCAGTAAACTTTGGAAACATTCATAATGATATGAAAATTAAAGTTCACAATAATAACTTCAAACTTTCGACCAATGGGAAATTTTAGTTCACATAGATAGACCAAACTCAAAATACAAATCAAAATACTCAAAGCCCTGGGACAAAATCAACTACAAAACAACAGTTGTTTCATAAAAACGAAACCCAACTTTTCAATGATTTTTCCACAGAGTTATCAAATCTTCACAAAATTTGAGTTACAAAGTCTAAACTACAAATGGAGTATATCAAACAGACCTAAATCAGAACAAATAACAAACATTTCAACAAACCCATTTGTTATTCTTTAAGATTTTTTTAGAAGCCCTTCAATGAAATTTCTGATTTTGGAAAATAGTACATGTATAACAAAATAGAATCAATGAGGACTTAGAAATCACCTTAAGAATAGTACACCTTTATATGCAGAAGCTTAATGTTGAAGAAGACTACTTTTGGAGAAGAAGGCCACTGAAGATGAACACTTCACACCGGAGAAGAAGACAACTGTAGGAGAAGGAACTGATTCTTCACCGAAGCTCCAAGTTTACTGTCGAAGAAGACCACTGTAGGAGTCACCGGAGTTCTAGAATTTTAGGGCAAACTCGTGCTTTTGCTGTCAAAGAAGACCACTGTTGAAGTCACCGGAGTTCTGGAATTTTAGGGCAAACTCATGCTTTGCTGTCGAAGAAGACCAGTGTAGGAGTCACCAGAGTTCTGGAATTTTAGGGCTAACTCATCCTTTGATTTTGATTATTAGAGAAATGAAATGGGTATTTGGGAATGCATTTTGAGCTATTATTTCACTGAAATAAGAAAAGTGCGGGTCAACTAAATTTGCGGAGGGAAATTAATTTTTTACACATAAAATTCGCGGATTTGGCAATTTTTTTACTTTTCACTTAAACGAACCGTTGCCACAAAAGGTTTTTTTGCCACGGTTAATAAGTATGTGGCCATAGATAACCTATAGCGACGATTATATAGATGATGCCACGGTTTATATTAAGAATTGTTCTATTAGATTTAAGCATATATCCCAACGGTCATAATTGTTGCAACACATACTATATTGCCACAGTTGTGAAATTGTTGCTGAATAAGCGTTGCATTAGGTCAAATTTCTAGTAGTGTACTACCCATGATGGCTACGTAGTTTATGGAGATTTGAGTTAGTATGACCTCGCATCCCCATATCGGTGCTCAATACTACTCCCAAAATATACTTAGCTCATAAGATTAAAATCAAAACTTCTTTCTTTGGTTTGAGATAATTACTCAAAAACTTAGCCTAAAAGCTTTCTTGGAATTGATGTTCCCTTTTCTTGTTCAAATGAGAAACATTTATAAACTCTTTGGGAATACTTAGTTCCCTAATAGCTATTTATGAGAAATGAACTCAACTCTTTACTCTGTGCTTAACTTGAAACTTAAGTCTTAAAACAAAGTTAAAACATTTGTTAAAGACTTTTGAAAACTTTAAAAACTTTGCTTGACTTACTTCTTAGCTTCTAGACTTCACTCGTAACTTCTCTCGGCTTTGATCCTAACTTTCCTTGAATTGAATTATGGATTCAAGGTTCATGATCTAATATTTATGGATGATTTCATGATGTTTAACTGTACCTTAGAGTGTTGAAATCAACTTAGAAACATAGGTACATTGCTAAGGAACAAGTACTAAAAGATGGGGAACGAATGGGGAGAACTGGCGTCCCTGGCGCTCTGAGAGGCGCGGGGCGCCAGCCCTCAAAGAGGACCTGTTGGGGCGCACTAGATGGCACGTTGCCCCAAGGGGTGAACTTCAGATCCCCTTTTGGGGAGCGCTGGCTAGCGCGACGCCCCACCCTTTCCCCAGGTGAACCCAGACTTTTCTCCTTCGTTTTTTATCTCTAAACCCTCCCAACTTCCATGGTTCTTTCCCCAACCACTTAGGATCAATAGTACCCTCAACATACTACATATATAACTCGAAAATTTACCTAGAAACATGAATCAAATCAATAAGGGACTTCAACAACACAACCATCAAGAACTCAACGAATTTTCAACAATGTTCTTCAAAAACTCACTTTCTTTGCATTCAAACAACTTAAATTCGCTGAATTGAAACAAGATTGGCGTGTGGGTGAACTAACCCAACACTATGTGATCTCACATACCTTGTAGGGATCACCCTCGACGAATTCCACAAGCCAAGCTTCGACGATCTTGAACGTTTTTGCTTTCTCTTCTCCTTTCTCTTTTCTCCAAGCCCTAGCATGAAATTCTAAATTTTCTAAACTGACCAAAATCTGTTTTACCCCAATAAATCCCCTAAAAATGAATTAGAGTAATTAGGTAAGTAAAAGACTAAATTACCCTTCCAAACCTGGATTGGACTTTCCTTAATCCAACAGCCCAACTTCCAAATGGCATAACTTACTCATACGAACTCGAATCGCGCAAACTCGACGGCGTTGGAAAGATCATTCCAAGAGCTTTCCTACCATATCTGGAATTGCACCTAGCTCATCCTGAGCTAGGAGTTATGGTCGCTTGAAGTTGACCAAAAACTCACTTTTTCTAAGTTAACCAAATTTTCCACATTTTAATTCTTTCCAAAAACGACTATATCCAATTATAAGCTTCTTCTTTGTTATTTCAAATTGTGAGATGTTACAATAAATAGAGGGATTTCCTCTCATTTTAAAACAACAAAAATTCAGAATTTCTTCTTCTATACAATTAAATATTTTTGTAAAATTTTTTCCTTTCTGTTTCATCCTATTGTTACAGATCCTAGTATTTTTTTACAGTACTTAATTTATTCTTATGTTATTAATTGTTGTTTTGAGTACATGTTTTAAACTTTGTTGTTTATGTTTCTGCAAATTATTGTTGAAGTATTTGTTAGTACAGATTAAACAACACACGTTAATTGAGTATTCACGCAAGTTTTCTCTACTGAAATTATTGAAGGTACAGTAAAAAAAATTCCTTAAAGATCTATAATATTATCTCTTGAAGATAAAATTCAAATTTGGTATGCCATTGTAAGGACATAAAGACCTTAAAAACATTATCACAGCTTGATGTGCGAAGTGAACCAGGAAAACAAGACAAGAATTAATAAACTTTTGCATGGGTTCAAGGATGTGTCGGATGACCTATAGAGGAATATATATGACTAGATTGGAGCCTCTTTTAATCACAAAGACATAAATAACTACACAATAAATTAATTGTTCATATTCAATATGAAGTACGAACAGATTCTCAAGTTTACTGCAAGTTGTAAAAACTTTCTTGAAGTAATAGATGTGTTTCTCAACACTGTAATTGGAATAGAGGTGTAGTTTTAAATTGAACTTCATCACTCTGGTATGTTGATTTTTAGAAAACACAAACAAACAGAATAATTTGTGTAATCTTTTTCCCTTTAAAGTATATATAATAAGTTGAATTGTTGCCCAATATGATACATTCTCCCTTTAATTTTTTATTTTAATAATTACTTATGATACATTTAAATGAGATCTTTAAAATGATATATGTAAAGTAAAAGGTAGAGCTGAACTTTCTACACGTTAGAATTAGAATATTTGTTCATTTTTTTTCATCCTTTAAAATTATTTATCCCTTCACCAATAATTTTTATTATTAGAAATTAATATCTCCGGTATGGTTGATGTTCATTTGAATCCCCAAAAATATCAAGTAATAACACTTCCTAGGAAAAAAGATAGATTAAAAAATCAAATTAAAGATGATTGATTGAAGGATAAAGGGAAAATGCATAAGTACCCCCCCCCCAACCTATGCTCAAAATCCCTGAGACACACCTAACCTTTAATAAGGTCCTATTACCCCCC
>NW_006238988.1:1643595-1644357 GCF_000226075.1 Solanum tuberosum | reverse complement strand
CCCCCCGAACTTATTTTATATATAATTCTCTACCCCTTTTCGGCCTACGTGGCACTATCCTTGAAAAAATTGTCAACACGCGCTGGGCCCACAAGATAGTGCCACGTAGGCTGAAAAGGGGTAGAAAATTATATATAAAATAAGTTCGGGGGGTAATAGGACCTTAGTAAAGGTTAGGTGTGTCTCTGAGATTTCGTACATAGGTTGGGGGGGTACTTATGCATTTTCCCAAGGATAAATGATAAGATATTATAATTATCATTTTCCTTTACATTATTAATGTTTGTTATATGTAATCTTGTATGCAAGATAATATAGTGTTTTAGTTTTAATAAAACAACCTTCCCCTTTCATGAAAAGTTGTGATATTTATGAAAAGTTGTGACTTTTATGAAAAGTTGTGACTTTAATGAAAAGTTGTTACTTTTATGAAAAGTTGTGAATTTTATGAAAAGTGTCACGCCCCGAGCCTACACCCTGGGCGGGACCGGCACTCGAAGACCATTGTTGGCCCCAAGCGAACCCTTGGCCTGGCTTTCTTAACTCAGCGGAAACTTATCTCAAAAGCATAACTCAATGCAATGCAAAGTCATAAGACAACTTAACTGATAAAGATCTGGCCAAAAAGGCACCTCGAGTCTCAAATTAGAATATTTATATATATATATATATAGATGAGAGACTCAACACTGACTGACTGACTGTCTATGAAGCCTCTAATATACTGAGATGGATGTTGGGACAAACCCTGCAACATCCTAA
>NW_006238988.1:1615709-1641745 GCF_000226075.1 Solanum tuberosum | reverse complement strand
AAAATGGTAAAACTGATCAAACTGATCAAAATGATCAGCCTAACACATCTATATAACCAAAATAAAAGGCTAGGGAAAAGACCAAAATGCCCTTAAAAATTCCCGGACAGATTTCCTTGTCAACTGCCCAACTTTCAAAGGGCATATCTCACTCATACGAACTCGGAATCGAGCAAACTCAGTGGCGTTGGAAAGATCGTTCCACGAACTATGCAACCATGACTGGAACTCCACCTAAATCATCCTGAGCTAGAATTTATGGCTGTTCAAAGTTGGCCAAAAATTCACATTTTTCCTTACTTAGCCAAAATTTCCAGATTTTCAAATTTTTTCCAAAAATGAAAATTTCCAATTCTAAGCCTCTTCAAAGCTATTTCAAATTGTCGGATGTTACAAAAAGTTGCGAATTTAATGAAAAGTTGTGACTTTTATGAAAAGTTGCGAATTTAATAAAGAGTTGCGACTTTTATGAAAAAGTTTTGACTTTTATGAAAAGTTGCGACTTTAATAAAGAATTGCGGCTTTTATGAAAAGTTGTGACTTTTATGAAAAGTTGCGACTTTAATAAAGAATTGCGGCTTTTATGAAAAGTTCTGACCTTTCTGAAGGGTTGCAACTTTTCCAAATAGTTGTAACCTTTCCGATAAGGCACAATAAACATTTGTTCACACTACCATTTGTTGTCTATAAATAGAGGGATTTCCTCTCATTTTAAAA
This sequence comes from Solanum tuberosum, assembly GCF_000226075.1. NCBI lineage: Eukaryota > Viridiplantae > Streptophyta > Magnoliopsida > Solanales > Solanaceae > Solanum > Solanum tuberosum. The sequence continues at coordinate 1,641,028 of NW_006238988.1, read as the reverse complement.
CAACAAAAATTTTGAGCCTCTTCTTCTTCTTCACAATTAAATATTTGTGTACATTACTCATGTTGAGTGGCTCAGTGAAACCATTGCTTATGTTACAGATCCTGGAATGTATTTTAACAGTCATTAATTTATGCTTATGTTATTAAGGATAAAAGATATGATGTAATAATTTTCATTTTCCTTTACATTATTAATTTTTTATGTAAGATAATATAGTGTTTTAGTTTTAGTGACTGATAGGTTTTAAGTATTATTTTATATATTCTGTGATATTAAATTCCCGTGCGAAGCGCAGGTTATTTCACTAGTATTTAACATAATCAAATATAAGTTGAGATTACAGAAGGTTACATTATTATTAGAGAATACACATTGACTTTGAAATGACACCAACAATAGATTATTAATTATTAGAAGATCTGAAAAGTAAATAAATGAAATTTAAATAAATTTTTTTAAGGTTTTGAAACCATTTTATTTTATATATTTGATCTTCTTTTAACGATATACTAATATTTTAGGATAAAGACCTTCATTTTAACCTCGTGAAGGAAGAGAGGTTGTTTCGAAAAGATCCTCGATTCAGATGCAGCAATTCTAGATATAAAGAAGACAATATATCTAGCCTCAAGGAAACAGTGCAAAGTCTACCAGAAGAAAGCAACAACTACAATAAAATAGTGCAATAACCAAGACATGATACACAATAGACTAGGATAGAAAATTTAAATCAATAATGATGAATATAAAAAAAAAATAAGAACTACAATAAAATAACTAGTACAATGTCAAACACCAACCACCCTAATGAAAGAAATACTACACTACCTGGTAACCTTCTACCCTAAGACGTGTCCTCCACACCCTCCAATCTAAAGTCATTTCTTTTGTAATTTGAAGCTGAGCAATATCTTGTTTTATGACCATGATGCTCAAATGATAACATAATGCATTTCTATCATCTTCTATGACTCTTTTATTATTGGCTATATAAAATCGAATAGATCAAACTAAATAAATCAAAAAGTTTAAATTTAAATTATTCCAAATTGGATTTATTAGGTTTATTTTAGTAACAATCTAAGTACTTTAAAATCATAGCAAATGTGTGATTTGTTCCATTCTTTTAAAATTGTTTCTATTTTAAAATGTGTTGACAAATGAGATAATGTAATTTAAAAATTAGCTAATTAGCTAAGAATGAGTTAATTTTACTATTCAGTTCTTTTTCGTTTTCAGAGGATAATTAGATTGTGCCCTCTTAAAGGAATAGTATTGTTAATCCATTTTACAGTAAAGGATCTTGAATATATTAAGTGGACGTTTTGGTGACATAAAAATAATGAAACTTAGAAGAAAAAAATACTACTCCCTCCATCTCATTTTATGTAGTGCCATTTGTCTTAGCACGATATTTAAGAAAAAGATGGAAATTTTTGAAACTTGTGATTTAAAAAAATCTTTAGATATTTATCTGAGATTAAGTAATTTCATTAAGAGTGAAAGGGGAATTATAAAGTTTAATTATTTCTAATTATTGTAAGGTGACATTCTTTTTGGGATGAACTAAATAGGAAAGGGTGACACATAAATCGGAGAGATGGACCATTTGTTTTCAAGTTGAAAATAATATTTCAAATTTTGAGTTGTGTTTAGACATTAACATAAATTGGAATTATTTTTTGAATTTTTTCAGTGATTTGAAGTCAAAATGTGAAAATAAAATTTTGGACTTTTTTCAAATTTAGAAAGCGATAAATTCTGAAAAATTGTCAGAGTTCTATGTCTATACAATTTTTTGAACAAAAGCTAGGAAAAGAGGTAAAAATTATTTATGGTTGAATGGACACTTGCTCTTATTCTATGAGCATAACAAAGTTCTGCACTAATTGTTTACTCCAAGTCAATGAATTCATTACATATATGACATACCTTAACTTATACTTTTATAGATAACCATAATTATGTAATACATTGTTGTATATTGGATCTTATAAAAGGTTCTGGTCCTCTGAATTTCTGTCTTATAGGACACCAATAGAGTATAGTTATAAGGCTGCAAAAACTATAGTGGTTGATGGGCACTGCAATAGAGGCGTTGAAAGGACATCAAACGTTGACCAAAGAACAAGGATGGAAATTCGAAGGGTTGTTGGACTTGTGGTGGTCCTCATTTGGCTAAGTCTTGTCCAAACCGGGAAAGGGTGAACGCTTTGCTTGCTAGAAAATTGAATCAAGCTGAAAAGGAAGAGGAAGTCGTGGCTGCCATGGTGAATCCGTTAGGTTTGTCTTTCAATCATATTACATTGGTTAATAATGTTGAGGGGACGTCTAAGACTTCAAATCCACATGCTTCATTGATTCATATAGAACTGAAAATCAAGGAAAATGTGTGATGGCTATGGCTGATATAGGGGCTACTCATACATTTATTGATGTTAATATTGCTGCAAAATTGGGGCTTAAGTTGACTATAAGCCCTTCCTACGTCAAAATAGTTAACGCTAAGGCACAAGCCATTGTGGACATGGCTTATGGGGTGTCTATGTCGACTGAGAATTGGGTGGGAAAACATAACTTGATGGTAATGCCATTAGGAGATTTTGAGATCATACTTGGTATTGATTTTCTGAGAAAATTCCAGTTTGTTCCTTTTCCACACTTAGATGGGATGATGATTATGAGTGAGGGCAATGTTAGGTTTGTGAAGGGTGTTTATGCGTTTGGGAAGGTCAACAAAATTGCAAACAAGAAAGACAAGGGGATGTTGATGTCTGCTATGTCAATTGACACAGGATTGAAGAAAGGTGATGAAACTATACTTGCTGCCTTAGTCAAATTGAAGCATGATGTTACGGTAGAGGTGCCTGATTGTGTGGCTGAGTTGCTGAAGCAATATGATGATGTGATGCCACCTGAATTGCCAAAGAAGCTACCGCCAAGGAGGAATATTGATCATAAGATTGAGTTGCTGCCAGGTACAGTTGCTCCTGCACAAGCTCCTTATCGTATGGCTCCTAAGGAGTTGGCTGAGTTACATAAACAGTTGAACGATTTGTTGGATGCTGGATTGATTCAACCATCTAAGGCTCCCTATGGTGCACTTGTTTTATTCCAAAAGAAGACGGATGGGAAGATGAGAATGTGTGTAGACTACAAGGTGCTGAACAAGACAACTGTAAAGAACAAGTATATATCTGGTTCTATTGGTGCAGGATTTGATGGACAAGTTGAGCAAGGCATGTTGGTTCACTAAGCTAGATCGTAGGGCAAGCTACTGGAAAGTTAGAATAGCTGAAGGCGATGAGCCTAAGACTACTTGTGTAACTAGATATGGCTCTTATGAATTTCTTGTAATGCCGTTTGGGCTAACCAATGCTCCGGCTATCTTTTGCAAATTAATGAACAGTGTGTTGTTTGACTATCTTGATGATTTCGTGGTTGTCTATCTTAATGATATTGTTATCTATAGTCGAACATTGGATGAACATCTTAATCACCTAAGTATGGTTCTGTCTCAATTGAGGAAATATACGCCTTATGTTAAGATGGAAAAGTATGAATTTGCTCAACAAGAGATAAAATTTTAGGGGCATCTTGTTAGTAAAACCATGTTCGAATGGATCCTAAGAAAGTGCAGGCCATTGTTGATTGGCAAGCACCTCGCAGTGTGAAGGATTTGAGATCGTTTCTTGGGTTAGCTAACTATTATAGAAAGTTAATTGCTGGTTATTCGAAAAGGGCAGCTAGCGGCTTTGACTGATTTGTTGAAGAAGGATGTTAAGTGGGTGTGGTTTGTAGGATGTCAAGAAGCTTTTCAAAACTTGAAGGAAGCTATTGCATCTGAACCTATACTTAAGCTGCTTGATTTTGAGTTACCATTTGAGGTACATACTCATGCGTCTGATAAAGCGATTGTACATTGCTTGCAGGTTTGGAGAGTCTATCTGCTGGGAACTCGATTTGTGGTGCGGACTGACAATGTTGCTAATACATTCTTCAAGACGGAGAAAAAGTTGAGTCCAAAATAGGCAAGGTGGCAAGAATTTATGGCTGAGTATGACTTCATGTGGGAGCATAAGCCGGGGAAACACAACCAAGTCGTTGATGCATTGAGTTGAAATGAGGTATTTGCTGTTGTATGTTCAATTTCGAAACTTGAAACTGATTTCCTTGAAAGAATCAGATTGTGTGTTGTGAACGACTCATTATATGCTAAGTGGATGGGTCAAGTGCAACATGGGACAATGAAATGGTATTAGATCGAGGAAGATCTACTTCATTTTAAAGGGGGGAGAATCGTTGTACCAACTGGTTGTGGACTGCGCAAAGACTTGATGAAGCGCATGATACTACTTGGGCTGGTCATCCGGGTGTTGCGAGGATGCTAGCTTTGTTGTCCCATGTTTATTTCTGGCCAAAGATGGAAGATGATATAGAGGTGTACGTATGATGTGTCCACGAATTTGACTCATTTAGGGCTTTATTCTAAGAGTAATAGTGTCCTAAAATGCTTGTTTTGTCTCAATATTTGATGAAACCTCTTAAGTTTCAGGTATTTGAAGTTTTAGTGGAACCATGGACGCATAGGCGCAAAAAGGAACAAAAAGGCTGAAAAGAACAAAGAAGCTGAAGCCTGAGCTCCGCCAAGAACACTTGGAGAATCGCCAAAGGGACAGATTCCGCCCTTTGTTCCAGTACGCAAAGCCCTGAAGGAAGAGGATGAAAAACGCGATGAAAGGAAGCAGTCGGTGCTTTGCCAAATAATTCCGCGAAGCAGTACTATACCGCCCAATGGTCCAGAACGTGAAGATGCTGAAGGCAAACATGAAACGGCGATGAAACAGAAGAAGGGCGAGTTGCCAAGTCAGTCGGCGGACTCGATTAACCTCGCCGAACTATCTTCCAGCACAAATTTCTGATGGCTATAAAATACTAAACTCTTTATTATTTTAGAGAGAGTTGAACCATTATTATTTCTGCACAATAGAATAATACTTTTTAGATATTTATCTCTCAAGTTTGGAGAGGGTTTTTGGGAGACTTGAAGAAAGAAGTATTTCATCTTCCCCAAGTTGGAGGTGAGTCTTCTCCATTCTTCTTCCTTTGCTTATATCAAGGTTTAATTTCTTATACCCATTTGATTTTAGTATCATGTTAGGTGTATTTTGTTATTTCTTGATGTGTGGCTAAAACCCCCCATTCTTGGGGTGTGATTTAGCAAGTATGGGTTGATATTATTGTTGGGTTTTGCTTGTAGATAGGTTAGATGTATTTGAATGGTGATTTCACCTAGTGGTTGTTGTTTAGCCTAATGGGTTTGTAGTTGCAAATACAAAAACACCCATGTGTTTTCGGCTTGCCCGAGAGGAAGGTTGCGAAACTAAGACCACTAGACTGATGACCTAAGGAGTCGGTCGACATGAGGTTCAGCCCGAGAGGGTGAGCCCTAGTCCCATATCCTAACACTCAGCTCGAGAGAGTAAGTGGGGTAAGGCGTAGGCTGGTCTTCATGCGGCCAATGGATGTCCGAGAGGAACCCATTTGAAACAGGGTAAGTTGCTCGAGAGGGAACCTATTTCCATCTTAAGCTTAGCCTAGTCACTATTATCTTGCAAATTTCCTATCGAAAGCATGTACCCAACGATTTATCTCAACTTGTATTGCCATCACACCCCAAGAACCTTTCCCCATACTTGATTTTCTTGTTAAGTTTTGCTATCTTTAACTATTTGTGACAAAACCCCCATTTGATATTTGACACTTTCGTGTCACCCCGTTTAATTTACCATGTTTCTATTCGTTAATATCTTTAGCTACGACTAATTAGAGCTAAATTTTATTTTTCTATTAATTCCCAAAAGCACTTCCTTGGGACGACCCAACCCTCGGTTGGGTTATTATACTATTGCACAATCGTAGACACTTGAACTGGAAGTTGTGTCATTGATTACGGCAAACATCAAAATGGCGCCGCTGCCGGGGACTGGTGTTATTTGAGAATTTTAGTTTAATAGAATTGTTGTTCTTATTAGTAGTAGTTTACTCACCTAATTGTTAGTTTTGTTTTGTTATTTGCTCAAACATTTCAAAAAACATGAGTGTTAACGGTAGTAACGGGAACCAGGTGGGCCATCAGGATGACATCGGCAAACTCTATGATGTCTAAGAGCCCAATATCAATGATTCGCAGCTCATGGGAGGTGTTGGAGCTATCCGTCTACCTCCAGCAGAGGGAAACACAGTATTCCACATAACAAGCACCATGTTGCAACTTTTGCAACTAAAGGGACTTTTTAGCGGATTAGCTCATGAGGACCCACACGAGCATCTTCGAAACTTCATCGATGTGTGTGGACCATTCTCATTCAAAAACATCTCTCAGGAGTCAGTTCGATTGAGGCTATTTCTTTTTTTATTAATGGGTGAGGCGTGCAAGTGGTTAGCCGAGTTGCCACGTAACTCAATCACTTCATGGAAGGAGTTGGTGACTGCATTCAATGTGCGATTTTTCCCTCCCTCAAAGATGATGACTATCCGGGATAGCATCCAAAGCTTCAAGCGTCTGAATGGAGAACCTTTGCACGAAACTTGGCTCTGATTTAAAAAACTGGTGCAACAACACCCAACCCATGGCCTTCCTGACAATGTGCTCCTTCAATACTTCTACCGGAGTCTAAACTCGGTAAACAAGGGTGTCGCTGATCAACTCTCACACAGAGGCTTAATGCAACAACCATACGCAGTACTAGCCCAACTTTTGAATGGCATGACAACAATCAACAGAGCATGGTACACTCACGAGGATCAAGTCTCCCCTGTCACCATCCAGCAATCTAAGGAGCAGATTGAAAAGGACCATGAGAGAGACCAAAAAATGGCCAAGATCATGACGCAACTTGATATTTTATCCAAAAATGTCATAGGGGTTGGTGCCCGTGGTGTCAACGTTGTGGGGATTGAAGGTGTGAACCCTGAGGAAATGAAGTCTGAAGTCATGTATGACGAAGAGGTAAATTTTCTAGCTAACCAAGGTGGGGGCTATCGTTCAAACTACCCAAGGCAGGGTGGTAATCAAGGTTGGGCTAGAGACGAAGGATGGAAAGATTGAGATCATGAATGGATGGACCGGAATCCAAATTGGAAGGATGGAAAAAAAGACAGATATGTGCCTCTTCACAGCGACAAAAACCCAAGGATTCAGAAGGTGGTAGATCCGAGGATATGCTCTCACGTATCCTAAACAAAGTTGAAGGGTCAAACAAAATGCTAAAAGGTATGAAAGAAGACGTGTCTACACTCAGCCAAACTGTCACCTCTCATTTAGTTTCAATCAAACAGTAAGAGACCCAAAAAGAAGATGTGTCTACCCTCACCCAGACTATCACCTCTCATTCAGTTTCGATCAAGCAGTTAGAGACCCAAATGGGTCATATATCATCTCATCTCAACCCAAGACAGCATGGGGGTTTGCCTAGTGATACTATGGCTAACCGCAAGAGTGAGGTTTGAAGGTTGACTTGCGTCGTGCCACGACGTTAACTAAGGTGTTGTTTGGGAGGAAACCCAAAACCCTTTATTGCTTTGTTTTGGTTTAAGAAAATAATGGTGTGTTGTTAGTATAGGTTGAAACGAGGGAGGTGATTGAAATAAGATAAGGAGGCAAGCAACAGGTCCAGTTGGCGGATCACTAAAAAAGTTGGCGAACATGATTTTGTCCTCCGACTAACACAAGGCATTGTTAGCCTAAACGATGTATAACTCGGCTGTCTGTAGAGAAGTTAGTGGTGCATCGCCGACTATGTCGGCGATTGTGATGTAGACCGCCGTTGGAATCTTCACAGGAGCTGCAGATCCTGTGACATACTAACCAGACACTTGGCGCTTCACCGAATGAATGGGCGAACTTGACTCACATCGCTGAACGGGCGGAAACTGGACGGGTTTTGCAAGCCACAAGTTTAAAAGTCATATTTCACTCATTTTCTCTCATTTCTTTGTCCTACCAAACTCACACCTGCACTCTAGCCGTATATTTCTTGCACTGATTAGAAGCACTTTAGTTGTTGAAATTGTGTGCGGATTGGGATTGCATTGTTGCCTAGCACTTCATTAGTATCTATTCAGCATCAAAGGTTAGTAGTCTGAACCTCGCGTTTAAAATTATTAAAATTGTACTCATTTGCATAATGATGAAAGTGTTAAACCTCTGCTGAGTCTCTGAGTTATTGGGATTACATATATTATCGATTATGATTTGGTACCTATTGCATTATTCGAGGAGTTCCCACTTAGATATGGTTTGAGTTGAATTGTTACGTGGTGGGAATAGAAGTTTCTATGTGTCTTCATTGAAATAGAGTTCTATACGCGTAAGTTACATAATCTGGGGTTGATGGGTGAGATTCGAAAGGCTGGGTTGATAATAGACACGTTGAGCTGATCGGCGAGATAAACAAATTCCACCGAACTGCTCAGCGGTTTGCCTAACAGCCCCATTTTGCTTTTAAGTGCATATTTTATGTACTGATTGACTTGTGACTTTCGGTGGTCATTTTGGTTCACATAACACACTTGGTGACTCGTTGAAAGAGCCTTTGTTCGCCCTTTGCCTGCGCCCTTGTATCATTTGTACATCAATTTCAACAATTAGCCTAACAGCTTAGCTGAGAAATTCCACACTCAGAAACACCCTTTTGCTCCTATTTGAATTACTATTTAACTTATCCTCGAAGTTTTTGCAAAAATGGCTAGTCGCAGGGAGAGATGATCCACCCAGGCACATAAGAGCACGAGAATTTAGAAATGATGAAAAGAGAGTAGAGCTAGCCAGACAAAGGAAGTACACCAAGGAAGCTAGGGAAAATAGACGAATTCCTTTCGATCTTAATGTGCGCCCATGCGATTGAAGTTTAGTTAATGAAATACATGCCTTCAGAGCAGCTCATGAGATAGATTAGATGATTGCAGCGAGGAGTAAGTTTCAGCAATACTTAGTGACCCACATTGAACTCTACTAAGTGATAATGTTGATTAGCATATTTCTTCATGCGCCATTGAGCCTTGCGCAGACTGTCTTGTGCTTCAGAAAACATTTCAAGTTTATCCCTTGCAACCCTGTACGTTGCTGGACACTTCCCCTAGTTATTGGTCTTAGCAATATCTAATGGTGTCATAGGTTGCTTGCCTAAAACAATTTTGAAAAGGCTCATCTCTATCGCAGACGACTTGTCCAGATTGTAGCAAAACTGTGCAGTGTCTAGTAAAGCAACCTAGTTCCGTTGACTTGTTGTCACATAGTGTCTCAAGTATTCCTCTAGTAAATGATTAATCCTTTCCGTCTGCCCATCTGTTTGTGGATGATTTGCAGTAGAGAATTTCAACTTAGTCCCCATCATATTGAACAAAGTTGTCCAAAACCTGCCTATGAACCTTGTATCCCTATCACTCACAGTATTAGCTGGAACACCAAAGTACTTAACCACATACTTGTAGAACAATTCAGCAGCAATCTCAGATGAACACAAATTAGGTGCAGCAATGAAAACAAAATATTTCGAAAACCTATCAACCACGACCATAATAGATGCCATGCCATCTGATTTAGGAAAACCAGAAATGAAATTCATGCTTACCGACAACCAAGGCCTTTCAGGAATAGGCAGAGGCTATAACAAACCAGTTTCCTTTTTACGTTCAGTCTTGTCCACTTGACAAACATGGCAAGTCTTCACATTGATATTTGCCGTAATCAATGACACAACTTCCAGTTCAAGTGTCTACGATCGTGCAATAGTATAATAACCCAACCGAGGGTTGGGGTTGTCCCAAGGGAGTGGTTTGGAGAATTAATAGAAAAATAAAATTTAGCTCTAATTAGTCGTAGCTAAAGATATTAACGAATAAAAACATGGTAAATTAAAGGGGGTGACACGAAAGTGTCAAATATCAAATGGGGGGTTTATCACAAATAGTTAAAGATAGCAAAAATTAACAAGAAAATCAAGTATGGGGAAAGGGTCTTGGGGTGTGACCGCAACACAAGTTGAGATAAATCATTGGGTACATGCTTTCGATAGGAAATTTGCAAGATAATAGTGACTACGTTAAGCTTTAGATGGAAATACGTTCCCTCTCGGCCAACTTACCCTGTTTCAAATGGGTTCCTCTCAGACACCCATTTGCCGCATGAAGACCAGCCTACGCCTTACCCCACTCACTCTCTGAAGCTGAGTGTTAGGATATAGGACTAGGGCTCACCATCTCGGGCTGAACCTCATGTCGACCCACTCCTTAGGCCATCAATCTAGTGGTCTTAGTTTCGCGACCTTCCTCTCGGGCAAACCGAAAACACATGGGTGGTTTTCTATTTGCAACTACAAACCCATTAGGTTAAACCACAACCACTAGGTCAAATCACCATTAAAATACATCTAACCTATCAGCAAGCAAAACCCAACAATAATATCAACACATACTTGCTAAATCCCACCCCAAGAATGGGGATTTTTAGCCACACATCAAAAAAATTACAAAATACACCTAACATGATACTAAAAATCAAATGGGTATAAGATATTAAACCTTGATATAATCAAAGGAAGAAGAATGGAGAAGACCCACTTCCAACTTGGGGAAGATGAAATACTTCTTTCTTCAAGTCTCCCAAAAACCCTCTCCAAACTTGAGAGAAAAATATCTAAAAAGTACTATTCTATTGTGCAAAAATAATTATGGTTCGACTCTCCCTAAAATAATAAAGAATTTAGTATTTATAGCCATCAGAAATTAATGTTGGAAGATAGTTCGACGAGGTTAGTCGAGTCCGCCGACTACTCGGCGACTCGCCCTTCTTCTGTTTCATCGCCGTTTCATGCTTGCCTTCAACATCTTCACGTTTTGGACCATTGGGCGGTATAGTACTGTTTCGCGGAATTATTCGGCAAAGCACCAACTGCTTCCTTTAATCACCCTTTTTATCCTCTTCCTTCAGGGCTTTGTGTACTGGAACAAAGGACAGAATCCATCCCTTTGGTGATTCGCAAAGTGTTCTTGGCGGAGCTCAGGCTTTAGCTTCTTCGTTCTTTTCAACCTTTTTATTCCTTTTTGCACCTAAGTGTCCATGCTTCCACTAAAACATCAAATACCTGAAATTTAAGAGTTTTCATCAGATATTGAGACAAAAGAAGCATTCGAGGACACTATTTCTATCAGAATAAAGCCCTAAATGAGTCCAATTTTTGGACTCATCAACAACCCCAACTTAAACTTTTGTTTGTCCTCAAGTAAACTCAAGCTCAGCCGTTCAAAAAGGGTGTCTCAAACAGTGCGACACAAGACTAAATCATGAATGCACACAACAAGACTCAATTTACTTATTCAAGGATCAATTGTGTACTCAAAGCGTCAAGTTGTGACACACCACTATCAAAGATTCTCATGCTCGCAATACTTGCTACTTGTGCAAGTTCAAGCTCAACAAAAAGTATCTAAATGCCCTCACGTAAAGAATGATTCCATATTCACACACATATATTAGTCAAAAAGAGGAACACAATGCATGTTTTCACCCATAGGTTTGCCCTTATTTTCCAATCGACTTTCTATTCGGCTTACTCAAAATGAAAAAGGTCTTTCTAAGGCTTGTAATGGGGCTAAGTTCAAAGGTATGGTCATTTTAGGCTCAGTGACTTTTTCTTCATGAGATGTGGTATTCTCAAGGCATTCCCTTCTTTTCCTTTATCAATTCTTTTTCTAGTGCTTCTAAGTCATCCTTTTATTTACTCTCCATGAATTTCTTGGAACCCCAATTTCTTTTGTACTTTATTCCACAAATTTCTTTTTCATTCTTTTTTTATTTTTTATATGGAGGGTTCCATTGTTCCACAGCGCCATGGGTTAAGGGAGACTTCTTATATCACTTCTTGACTTCTCCTTCTCCTTTTTAGCTCACCCCCAACTTAGGCTTTTGGCCTAAGTTGGCTATTCACTAAACCACAAATCAGAGAATTATAGGTAGTGGGTCAAGTAAGGTCTAGGGTACATCACGGTTCTTCCAAAGAAAGGTAAGGTCCAAGGGGTGTTCAAAAGAGTTTCACAGGCTGACGAGTAGGCCACAAAAGAGATATATGTCAAATTTTGCTCACACTCTTTAAAGTTGCCTAAGATCATCTCAAGAGGACACCTTTCTAAATCAATCAGACTAACGGGACAAATTCTAGGTTTATTCATCCATGGTTCAAAGTAAGCTAAACATAAAAGGCATTGATACTTCAGTCAAACAAGACTACACACGTTCGCTAGTGTGCAACGGTCATTACAAGAGAATCAATTCGATAAATGGCTAATCACAACGAGATGAAAAGAGTTCACATATTGGTTATGCAACTTCATTTGGCCTCATCGTAGCCGTACATTCATGTTCGTTCAATTGAGAGCACTATTCAAGTCATCGGTTTTGATCAAAATCGAGACTCAATTTTTTGCGAAAGAACAACCACATTCAACTTACGAGGGGTTGCAAAAATGTCCAAATCATTTTCGATTAAAAGAAAAAGGGAGCCATGAGCTCAAACATCCACAAAAAGCAATGTTAACACAATTTAAACAGAACAACCCAAGTATATATAAAACAAAACATGAACGTCAACACAAAAGGTGTGGGCTTCACCCCACCACAAATAAAAGTGTTTGTCCTCAAATGCAAACATTAACAATATCCAATGCTGAAGAAAGATAATACAAGGAAAAAGGATAAAGAAGGGTATTTTCTATCTAGTCTCCCTATCTGCCGAGATATCAGTGCCTGATGCATCTTCCTGAAGTAAAACAATGGTCCTTGGAGCATTGTTATTTTGGTCCCCATTGTTTGTTTTTGCCTTAGCCTCTGCAGTTTTGGAAACAGATTGTAAGCAAGACCAGACATCGGGGTTTGATTCCTAAATATGATGGCCCATTTGAAGTGGTTAAAAGAGTGGGTGAAGTTTCTTACAGATTGGAATTGCCATAAAGGTTGAAGATACATCCCACTTTCCATGTGAGTTTTCTAAAACCTTACTTTGCAGATGCAGATGAACCGAACAGGAACAGGTCGAAGAGGGCTCCTCCATCAATTCCTACACAGTTTAATGTGAAGATAGATCAGATCCTTGATCACCGGGTTGTGGGCACAAGTAAAAAGAACACAAAGATAGAGTTCTTAATACATTGGAAAGGCAAGAGTGCAGCTGATGCAGTTAGGCAGAAAGTGAAGGACCTATGGCAGTTCGATGATCAAATCGATGACTATCTCAAAACAGTCTCAATGAGGACATCGATTTCAAGTGGTGCGGGTGGTCTATTAGACCCGTAGTCTATGTGAGCTAACGATGTGCAGGCATGGCAAGGATTTGGGCATGTGTGTAGGCAAAACAGTACAACTGTGCAACTAAGAGTTAGTGAACAACAAAGGGTTCAAGATGCTTGGGTGTTGGCAAGGCAACTTGGACATACAAGGCTTATGTGTGGGCAGAGGTGTCGGCAAGACAAGGCGGTGTGTTGGCTTGACAAGGCAAGGTTGTGGACTTGACAATTGGCAAGACAAAAACTGAAATAAAACCAAGTGTTGGAAGCATGCTGAAATATTCTAAGTGTTGGAAGCAGCCTGAAATAATTCTAAGTGTTGGAAATAAGTTGAAATATTCCAAGTGTTGAAAGCAGGCTGAAATATTCTAAGTGTTCGAATGTTGTAATTTCGGTTAAGTGTTAGCATGTATTTTAATTCGAAATAAATTCTATCTCTTAGAATATTTAGTGCTGGAACTTAGTTTGAATTCTGTGATGACAAGTGTAGGACACATGTTAGATGTAACCGCTGTAACTGCCTTGTGCAGAAATTTTATAATGGGTGGAAATTCGTCTAAGGCATATGAGAAATGTCCTGGCCTTAGACAAATTCGTGAAGCCTTTACTTGTATTGATTTTGATATTGATAAAGGCTGGGAAGAGTTCTCGTACGTTGGTTGTGTTGTTACTTTGATTCGTTGCCTAAAAACTAAGTCAAGTATTTCTATACTTAGTCAAATTCGTGAGAGTGTGAGGCTGAAGTTTACAAGAGTTGTAGGATGCCTAGGAGTGGTGTTAATTTATTTATTTCCAAAACTAGCCTTCCTCTTTCATGAAAAGTTGTGACTTATGAAAAGTAGTGACTTTTATGAAAAGTTATGACTTTTTTGAAAAGGTGTAACTTGTATTAAAAGTTGTGACTTTTATAAAGAGTTACGACTTTTATGAAAGAATGTGACTTTTATGAAACGTTGTGACCTTTCTGAAAGGTAGTAACTTTTCCAATGAGTTGTGACTTTTTTGACAAGGCACAATAAACATTTGTTCATACTACCGTTGGTTGTCTATAAATAGAGTGATTTCCTGCCACTACTATTTGTAGGTTTTTTTCCCGCTAAAGGGTAGTCAATTTCAAATTCATTAATTAAGCTTCGTAGATGAAGTTTGTTTCATTCCTCAAAGTTTTCTTCCTCCTATTTCATGGAACTTAATCTTTACTATAAGTCATAGTGATTCATGTAACTATGTCAATTTCTTTTTGCTATTTTAGTGACTTTTTTTTAACTCTGTTAAAAATTTCAGCTAGGATGATTTAAAATTGATCTTCTCTTTTGTCCCTTTCTTCAGGTTTCTTCATATAAACAAAGAAAATTAATTTTAATTGCAATGCGACATTACTACTCTTGCACCTCTCAAACCACAACTCATAACTTTGCTAAATTGGTTGAATTCATTACATTTGGTTCTTTAGTAAACTAAACTTTTATTTTTGCCACTATTATTTGTCGTTTTTTTTTCTACAGGGAATCAAATTCAAATATATTAATTAAGCTTCTTATGAAGTGTGTTTCATTCCTTAAAGTTTTATTCCTCCTATTTCATGAAGCTTAATATTTTACCGTAAATCATAGCGATTCTTGTATCTCTTGCAATTTCCTTTTGCTATTTGGTGACTTTTTTTTAACTCTATTAGAAATTCCATTGAGGATGATTGAAAAATTATCTTCTCTTGTGTCACTTTCTACAGGTTTCTTCATATACTTTTTGGGAAAATTGCTTGTGGATTGAGCTATATTTGATAGCATACAACAATAAATATGTGATAACTAATATGGAACCAATGATGATGTTTGTTAAAAGAACTAAAAAGATTGCTCTCTTGCTTGCCACAATTAGTATATTATTTTGATTGTTTTTTCTTAGGTACAAACATTTTGTATGGATTGAGGTATACATATCATCATCTTTGTTGGAGAATATTACTGAATTATTTTCCACCAGATAATGAAGAAAAACATAGATACAAAGGCTCGAAAAAAAGCTCATAAAAAAAGCTTGGTTTATTATCAGTTCCTTCCAAGACTCTCTAAGTAAAAGTTTTTCCCTATTTCTTCACTTCAATCCGGGGAATAGTAATGACTATTATGAGACAATGAGGAAAGACATTTATGATATTAACAATTTTAGGGTCATTTTTAACATATACATGATACAACATACTATAATAAAAAAGAGATTGATGGAGGTTCATAAGAAAGGAGCCGAAGGTCCTCCATTTGAATTTAGTTAATTATGTTCTTATATGGACGTGATGTTCCACTTTACTTGGGAGTGTTGTTGTTCGAGGCTTTTTGGTCTCTTCTTAATGTCTAATGTTTTTTTAGGATAGTAACACTTTTAATGTCTGATGTTTTTCTTTATAATTTCTTGGAATTTAGAAAAATTCATTACTTCTGACCAACTATTTTCATGGAGATTTTCTTATACTTAAAATCTCTCTATGACTCATATTTTTTGTATAACAACAACAAAAATTATAAAAAACGGCAATTTAAGATTTCAGTGGAACGCTTTTCCTTAATATAAAATGTTCTTGACAATATATTGTTTATATTGAAAATACGAATATTACCGAATGATCATATGTAAGCGTAGTAAAATAGTTCAATCCCGTTCGAAGCATGAGTAATTTACCTAGTTTAATATAATCCAAATCATTTTATATTATATTTAATGAACATGGATAGCTTATTATGACATTTACCTCTTGGATCAGAAGTGCTTTTTTTGAGAAAAAAAACACTTATTTTGATAAATTAAGTGTTTGACAAATTCTTAAAACTGCTTTTAAGAGAAAGCAGTAGCAGTTTTTCTAATGTTTGGAAGAAGGTAAAAATTTCTGCTTTAAAAAAAAAAACAAAAGCAGAAATAAAGAATTAATTTTTTAAGACTAAAATATCCCATTCATATATACATATTTATCAATATATCTCTTATTAATTAATCAACATATCTCATAAGTTTGGTTTATTTTTATTCAAGATTTTTTTATATAATAATTTTTTTTATGTTTTATATCATTATTTATATATTATATTGTATATATTACTTTATGTATTATTTTACAGAATTAGAAATAAAAGTAACAACGATATTTTTGTAGGATTAAAAAAAGAGAAAAATAACAATTAAAGATTTAGACCCTCCCAAAAAAGTAACAAATAACAAATTTTCTTTTTTTAATTTACGTATTATTTTATTTTAGTTTGAATTTTTAAAACTTTAGAGTATTATAACAAAAAAAATAAGAGAATAATAGCTAAGATTGAATCCAAAAAAAATAAATAGGTAATAAATAACAAAAAGATTCCTCTTTTCAAAAAAAATTCAACAGTATTTATCTATATACAATATTAATTGAAAATTTGAATATGTACATTTTAAATAATTAAATTAAAAATGTAATTAAAGTTTTTGTATTAGATGTTTAAAATACTTTCTCTCTATGAAATAAGCGTAATATTAAAAACACATCGATACTTGTTTCATAATTTGACTTTCAAAAGCACTTTTTAAAGAAAATTAGCCAAATACAAAGGGCTTATCAAAAACACTTTCCAAATTAATTTGCCACACAATTATTTTTTTTAAAGTACTTTTCTGAAAAGTTATTTTAAAAAAGCGCTTCTAAAAATAAGCATTTTTTAGCAGCAATGTCAGACATGCTCTGGTTAGGGAAGTACTAGCAGTATGGACTTGAACGTATAAATAAATTGAGTTTTGTAAAGTGATCCTCAAGTAAGGAAAATATATATATATGTCAATTTTTACCCAATAATTTTTTTTTTCACTACCCGTCCAAAATTATATTGCATATATTAATATTACTTATCCTATTAAAAATAATATACCACATAAATTATGAATTAAAAAAAATATCATGCAATGGTGCACTCATGGACTACAATTCCTAGTGGACCCAAACCTAAAAAGTTTGTTTAGTAAAAATTGAATTATGTTTTGACTTTTGACACACTCTAATTAAATTATATACAAATAAATTGTGTTTTGCAAAGTGATCCTCCACAAAGGAAAATATACCTATGTACAAAATTATAACTCAAAAACCACACTTGCTCAAATTGCTATATATACCATGGCAATTATTCCTAGCCCTTTTGTGATTTCATTGAGAAGAAATAAGCTGGAACTGATAATCCAGAAAATAAAACACCTCATAAAATGTTACATCTTTCAGATATAGATGATCAAGAATGTCTTCGTATTCAAATGCCGATGTTAATGTTTTACAAATACAGTTCTTCAATAGAAGGGAAAGATCCTGCAAAAATCATAAAAGATGGATTATCTAATACACTTGTGTTTTACTATCCATTAGCTGGTAGGATAGTTGAAGGACCTAATAGGAAACTCATGGTAAATTGTAATAGTGAAGGAATCATGTTTATTGAAGTCGATGCTAATGTGGAGCTTGAGAAATTAGGAGACTCTATGATACCACCATGTCCATACATTGAAGAGCTACTATATAATGAGCCAGGATCTGATGGGATTATTGGTTGTCCATTGATGTTAGTTCAGATAATCAATATATATATATATATATATATATATATATATATATATATATGCAGCAATAATAAATATAAATATTTATAATCAGAACTCTCTATAAATGTTGCTAAAGTCCTTAGCGACTATGGATTTAATGACATTAACTCAATTGCCGCTAAACAGTTTTACGGCAATCTTAGGAAAATCTATTTGCAACAAAATATATCTTTTGTTGTAGTGATACCTCCTTCAGTTCGGTTGCTTGAATTTTTATCTATTACCATAATTATAAATTAAATACACATTTATCAACCCCCGACTTTGGTCCTATGGTAAGGGTGTGGTGTGTGATGTGTCAGTTAGACATGTTGTAGATAGTAAAGTTCGCGTCGAGAAAATAATAATCCTGAAAAATAATGCAACAATCGTATTTATTGATTTCAGAATATAAGTGTTACAATAACTATTATTCCTCTGATCAGATATAAATTCAAGGGCTCTTGAGCTTGATCTTGAATTCTGAATTTGTTCTTGAGCTTGATCTTGAATTTTGAATTTGTTCTTGAACTTGATCTTGGATTCAAGGGCTTTGGAGCTTATTCTTGAATCTTTGATGAACTTGAAATATATCTTGTTCTTGATCTTGACTTATACTTGAATTCAAGGGTTTTGGAGCTTTTTCTTGAATCTTTGATGAACTTGAAATATATCTTGATCTTGACTTATAATTGAATTCAAGGGATTCGAGCTTGTTCTTGAATCTTGTAGTCATGATCTTTATTTATAGATTTGATGAACTTGATAGGGGCTTGATCTTGACTTTTACTTGGATTCAAGGGCTTTGGAGCTTGTTCTTGAATCCGGTGGTCTTGATCTTGATCGTTCTTGAACTCGAATGCTTGAATTCTTGAACTTGTAGAGAAATCTACAGTTTTTGATCCACGAGCTCTCTCTAGCTTCTTGTTAGAATTCTACATATTTATTGGATTTTAAATAATTGACCCAATTATATGAATCTATAACATTTATATGAACTAATATATTCATGAATCATATATATATATATATATATATATATATATATATATGATTCATGAATATATTAGTTCATATAAATGTTATAGATTCATATAATTGGGTCAATTATTTAAAATCCAATAAATATGTAGAATTCTAACAAGAAGCTAGAGTTGTGACTTTAATGAAAAATACTTACTTTTATGAAAAGTTACGACTTTTCTGAAAAGTTGTAACTTGTATAAAAGTAGTGACTTTTATAAAAGAGTGTTGTTGTTCGAGGCTTTTTGGTCTCTTCTTTAATGTCCGATGTTGTTCTTTATAACTTCTTGGAATTTAGAAAATTTCATTACTTCTGACCAACTATTTCCATGGAGATTTTTGTTAGACTTCTTTCTTATACTTAAAATCTCTCTATGACTCATAATTTTTGTATAACAAAAACGAAAATTAAAAAAAAATATTGCACTTTAAGATTTCAGAAGAATGCTTTACCTTAAGATAAAAATGTTACTTGACAATATAGTGTATGTATCGAAAATACGAATATTACCGAATGACCATATGTAAGCTTAGTAAAATAACTCAATCCCGTGCGAAGCACGGGTAATTTACCTAGTTTAATGTAATCCAAATCATTTTATATTATATTTAATGAATTTTAAATGATTACACATTCATCACAAATTTGAATTGTTTCCAAGTCACAAATGTTATATTTACTTCTTTTATTTCATTTTCTCGTCATAATCATCAAAATTCCTAATTTTATATTCATTCATTATACTCGATTTGTTGACCCGATTTGTTGTTGGATTCAGATTTAATCACACTATGATGGATGCTTATGGCTTCAAAATGCTTCGAAAGACATTAAGTGAATTAATTCAAGGAGCTTCTGCACCTTCTAAATGCTAGGTCATTGCCATGCATTACATGCACACATAATGAGTCTGATGAGAAAGTTGAGTCCAAAAATGCATGGATAGCTATGGAATACAAATTAATCCAACACTCGTTTTTCTTTGGAAATAAGAAGATCAATTAGAACCTGGCTATGGTTCAATTGGAAGATTTGAGTTACTAGTTGCGTTTCTATGGAAATATCGTACAATTGCACTTGATATAAATCCTGAAGAGAATGTTCGTTTGTCATACGCAGTTAGTGTACGCAGAGGACTGCAAAAAATGGAACTACCACTTGGATATTATGGCAATGCATTTGCAACTCATGCAGCCATATCAAAAGCTGGATTGTTATGCTCAAATTCGTTAACATATGCAGTTGAGTTGATTAAACAAGCTAAGAAACAGGCCAATGAAGAGTACATCAAATCCTTGGCAGATTACATGGTGATTAACGGGCTACAACCGTGGACCAAATCTTGGAATTTTCTCATCTCAAATACTGCAATAATTGGTTTTGATGAAGTTGATTTTGGATGGGAAAAGCCTATTTTGGGTGGTTTTTATAGAGGTCCTCTCTTTTGGCAGCTTTTTTTAGTCATTTAACAAGAACATAGGAGAGAAGAGTATTGTGATACCTATAGAATTGCCTCAACAAGCCATGGAAAACTTTCAAGGTGTTATCAAGAATTTGACTAGTAAAAATGGAGAAAAGATCCAACTAAAATCAAAGATTTAGGCTCTGAATTGGTATATGTCTCAACCACACAAATATTTTTAGACTAGAAGTTTCAAAAGTCTTCCATTTTTTCTTAGGTATTATCCCAAATCAAGCAGTGTCCCATAAAATGGGATGAAGAGAGTACGTTACAAAAGAGATGAACATATCTATTCCAAATAAGGTTTCTGTAAAAGGTGATGCAATGGTTCTGATTTACTTGACTGTTAAAGAATTCAGTGCCATTGTCAGATCTCAAAACCTTTATTGCGCATTCAAACTGATTACAAATCGTGGATATAAAACTTCTCAGTTCAACTATTACATCCTTCTTAGTGTGCAGTAAAGAAATCCATGTAAATCCACTAAAATCATCAACTATAGTATTAAAAAAAGTATTTTCTATCATAAGTGGGATCCCTATGAGGTCCCCAAACATCTTAATGTACTAGCTGAAACATTTTAAAAGTCTGAGTAACACTAGAAGGGAATTTGAGTCTACATTGCTTTTCCAAAAGGACCAATCATACACTCTTCTTGCACTGCCTCATCAACTTTATTCTTCAACATAGGAAGATGCTACATTACTTTCAAGGAACGATGCCCCAACCTAAGGTGCCATAGTTTATGTTCTCCTAAGTAGTTGTTTTTTAGCACTGGTCCAACAATAGGTATGGATTCATGCCTTAGGATATATAGGTCTTCCTACTCTTTACCAATCCCAATAACCTCTCCAGTAGAGAAAGCATGCATTACACATAAATTGGGATAAAATGACACAACGCATTTCAGATCCCTAGTCAGCTTGGAGACTGACAATAAGTTGAACATGAAGTCTGGTACATGTAAAACATTTTTTAACATACAATACCCCAAAATCACAACATTGCCAATATGTTCTGCATGAATTTTATTTCAATTAGTACCTGCACATTATTACAACTGGACTCTGATAATTTTCTACAGTCATTTAACAGATTTTCACAGTATGTAATATGATGCGTGGCTCCTGAATCAACAATCCACTTTACTGCATTACCACTAGACTATCAGACAAAGAATTCATACTTGTTGCAGCATCATCTTGACAACTTGCTCATATTGTTCCTTTGTGAAGTAACCTCATAGGAAATAGATATAGAATAATGATCCATATCTAGATGCTTCAGCTTCATCCTTATCTGATTCCAGAGAAGTAAAGTTATTTGCATAAGGCTCATTCACATACATCTTCCACTTACTCTTGAAGTCAGTAGGAAATCCTACGATTCTATAGCAATAGTCTTAGGTATGACCTTTATATCCACAATGATCATATATTAATCCCAATCTCCTACCTTGTGAAGTTTGACCATGTGCCTTCCTAGCTTGAAAATTGTTGTTGGTCTGAGTATGAGTGTTGATATTATATGGTTGATTGCCTCTTCCTTCCATCATTGTCAAAGGTTCCATTCCTCCTTTTGTCTATTCTAGCTTCCTTTGGCTCTCTTCTTAAATTTCCATTTGATAGGCTTGATTCACACCGGGAACAGAGGAGCTGAGTAAGATAGAACTCCTCACATGTGCATATCTTTCATTCAACCATACCAAAAACTGCGAGTCTTTGTTGTTTAACATGTTCAACATGTGAGCTTGACTCATCACAATCACACAATGGAGAAGGTACCATTACATCCATCTCATCCCATAAATCTCTTATCCTTGAGTAATAAGAGGTCAGTTCCTTGAGTCAATATACTGATCTCCTTCCACAAATGAAAAATCCTAGTCAAATTTGCTTTGTCAAATCTTTCCTTGAAATCACTTCATATCTGTCACACCCTGAGCCTACACCCTAGACGTGACCGACACTCAAGAACCATCGTTGGTCCCCAAGTGAAACCTTGACCTGGCTCAACACTCAATAGAAGACCTACTCAACAACATAGGAACTCAATGCAAAGATTTACTCAATTGTCTCAAAATAAATAACTCAGAATGTTTAGTAATATTCAACTAGCCATAAGAAGGCAACTCAAGTCTTAAAACATTAACAAGGAAAATGGAAAATACCTCAAAATACTATTGTCTATGAAGCCTCTAAATACGATCATGGAAGTCGGGACAAGACCCATGACATCCTAACAAACTTAAAAGTAAATGTAGAACCCTCTGGAAGCAAGGAGGCTCACCAAAGCAAGCTGGAACTGTAAGTGGTATCAACGGAGCTCCTGAACACCTGTATCTACATCATGAAATATGCAGGTCGAATGACGTTAGTACATTGAATGTACAAGCATGTAAGGGGAACACTAAAATATACTATATAGCTTGAACTAATAGAAAGGGAAGATATATTCACCTCGTCTTAACTCAACTCAACATGAAAGCAATGATAATAAGATGCAATATATAAAGCTTTGTAAATAGTAGACAAGAACTCAAAATGTATAAAAATAAAATAATAACTCTTTACTCTTATTTGGGAGATTCTCTAACCGACAATCATCACTATGAGCTACGTGATAATACAACGTCTCACTCACGCTGCTAAAAATGTCTTATACCTTGTCGGGGTATAGAACATCCTCAACTAAGTAGATCCACTAAGCTATGCTTAAAATCAATAAGGAATCATCTAAAAAGTATGATCATTTACCCATGTTGGCTACATGGTTTATGAGGAATGTGAGTTGTCTAAACTCATTCCCATATCGGTGCTCAATACTACTCTCAAGAATATATATATATATATATATATATATATATAACTCATGCTCAAATGTATAAAAGCATAACTCATCCTCAACTTGAGATTTGTACTCAAATATTCTCTTAAAAGAGATAATGCTCAAAACTCCTCATAACTCATTTAGAAAAGCAAAATTTCCTTCGTTTTAAATGTAAAAGTATTTAGACTTAAGAATAGTTAGTTCCCTTATACTCAATTTGAACAATGAAAGACAACTCTCCTCATTCTCTTACTCATTTACTCAAGTCTTAATTCAAGTTCTAGAAGTCTATAAAAGACTTCTCAAAATGGTTTTCTCCAACTTTATTCTTAACTTTACTTTAATGCTAAATGTAAATCAAGAGATGTGTTTAAAATATACATGATCTCTCAAGGATTAATGAAGATTTTAAGTGTGGAAATCAAGAAGAAAACATAAGTACAATTCGAGGGAACACACACGAAAAGAAGGGCGGAAGGGTAGGGAATCTGGTGCGGGGAGCCAACCCCAAAACTATTGAGCAGTAGTTGGGCCGCACTTCTGGCGTGGAATGCTAGGCTCCAAAATACTGGTCAATAGTTTGGGCACGATGGTGGCGCGGCGCCCCACCCCTCTACCCAGATTTTTGACGAATTTTTCTTGCTCAATTCAAGGTCTAACTCATCTAGAATCAAATGATTTCCTCCCAAACTCGTTTGGATTCACAAACCCAACAAAAATTAATCGAAAGCCCACTCAAATACATCAAGAACAACACTCATTCACAAGACCCTCACCTCAAGAACTCAACAAGACTTCATCGTTAAAGAATGAAGCTAAAACTTCAAGAATTTCTCAAGGATTGAAATCAACTGACCTCAAGAGCGAATTTAAGGATGAAAATCACATGATTGGTGTGAGGGTGAACAACCCCAACACTATGAGAGCTTACATACCTCGAAAGAACCAAGTTCTTGGCAAAAATCTTCAAGTTCTTGAAAGAATGCTTGAATCTTTTTTTTCTTTTCTCCTCTTGAACTTCTCTCTAAAACCCCTACGCTCTTTTAGAATGAATGAGAACTAATCTCAATCAGTTTAGACCCTTATTTGGGTGGAAAAAAAGTGCCAGGATAGTGGGGTAAGGAAAAGACCAAAATACCCCTCCTTAAAACAGATGAAAATTCCTTAACTAGAAAGGCTGCACTCAAACAGGCATAACACCTTCATCCGAACTCGAAATTTAGCAAACTCGACGGTGTTGGAAAGAAGACTCAAAGACCTTCGATTTGATACATGATGGGCCACCTAAATTATCATGTGATGAAAGTTATGGTCATTTGAAGTTGACATAAAACTTAAAACCGACCAAAGTTCAAAGTGTTACAATATCTTCTTCAAGCTAGAAGCATACACAATGATTGTCATTAGTTCTGGTGCTACAGCTGCACTAATCCATGATAAAACAACTGCATCACACCTCTACCACGAACTGCTAAATCTCTTTTGTATGAGCTTTTAGCACATGTGTCATCAACAAATCTGTCAAGCCCCGAGCCTACACCATGGGCGGGACCGGCACCCGGAGACCATTGTTGGCCCCAAGCGAACCCTTGGCCTGGCTTTCTTAACTCAGCGGAAACCTTACTCAACAGAATAACTCAATGCAATGCAAGGTTATAAAATAACTTAACTGATAAAAATCTGGCCAAAAGGCAACTCGTGTCTCAAAATAGAATATTTACATATATACATAGATGAGAGACTCAATACTAACTGACTGACTGTCTATGAAACCTCTAAAATACTGAGATGGATGTTGGGACAGACCCCGCAACATCCTAACAAAACAAAACTAAGAACACAAAATAACAGAGTCCTCCGGAAACAAAGAGGCTCACCACTGACTCTGGAGTGCTCGACTGGATCAACGGTGTGCTGGATGCTGATCCTGGGTACTTGTGTCTGCATCGTCATAAGATGCAGGCCAACTGGCATCAGTACATTGAATATACGAGTATGCGAGATGGAAAGCTAAACCACAACTTAAGCTTGAAAGGGATACAAAAGAGAACTTACCTTGGCTCTGTTCA
>NW_006238988.1:1607065-1614941 GCF_000226075.1 Solanum tuberosum | reverse complement strand
ACTCTTTACTTGACTTGAAACTTGAGACTCTTTACTTAACTTGGAACTCTATACTTAACTTGGAACTTGAGCTTCAAAATGAAGTTAAAATGTTCAACAAAGACTCTTGAAAAACTTTAAAGACTCACTTGGACTTGCTTCTTAACTTAGCTTGACTTGACTCTAACTTCACTTGACTTTGATCCTAACTCGCCTTGAATTGGACTATGGATTCAAGGTATAGGATCACACGTCTATGGATGAGTTCTTGACGTTTAGACGTACCTTGGAATGTCGGAAACAACTAAGAAACACAGGTACGATACCAAGGAACATGCATGAGAAAGTATGAAAAGAAAGGGGAAACTTGGCGTCCTTGGCGCTCTGCAAGGCGCAGAGCGCCAGCCCTCGAAATTCAGAGGGGGCCTACTAGGCGCGCCGCCACAAGGGGGAAAGTTCAGAACCCCTTTTGGGGCGTGCTGGCAGGCGCGACGCGCCACCCCTTTCCCCAGAAAACTCGACTTTTCTCCCTCTTTTCTCCAACTCTAAACCTTCTAAGATTCAAAGGTTTCAACCCCAACCACTAAGGATCATAAAGTCCCTCAACATACAAGAGATTCAACTCAAAAACACAACCAAATCATGTCCCAAATCTACAAGAACTTCAACAACCCAAATCAACAAGATCAACAACATAACCAACAACTTCAACAACACAACCAATCTTTTCTTGAAAATAAACCAGTTTGGCGTGTGGGGGAACGGATCAACCCAACACTATGAACTCACATACCTTAATAGGGATCACCCCCGACGATACCACGACGATCTCCTTGCTTGTTCTTCTCTTTCTCCTCTTCTTCTCCTCTTCTTCTCCTTTTTCAAAGCCCTAACCCTCACTCTCACTCTTTCTAAAAAGGGAAAACTGATCTAAAAATCAGTCTAACACATTAATATAACCAAAAGAATTGGTTAGGGAAAAGACCAAAATACCCTTAAAATTTTCGGATGAACTGCCCTGCTCCAACAGCCCAACTTCCAAAGGGCATAACTCACTCATACAAACTCGAAATCGAGCAAACTCGACGGCGTTGGAAAGATCATTCCACGAGCTTCGCCACCATAACTGGAACTACACCTAACTTATCCTGAGCTAGGATTTATGACTGTTCAAAGTTGGCCAAATCTCACTTTTTCCCACACTTAACCAAATTTCCAGATTTTTAAATTCTTTCCAAAAATAACTATTTCCAATTCTAAGCTTCTTCATAGCTATTCCAAAATTGCCGGATGTTACAAAATCCCAGATTGTTTTTGACTAGAAGTGTCAATCGCATGGATATGCTCCAAACGCCATAGTTCTCTTCCCCTGTGAGATTCATAGGAATTAAGGAAACAACATGAGTATCTGAGGTTTGAAGATGAAGAGGATGATTATGATTTGTTTGCGGATTATCGTCTGTATTTGAACTTTGTGGTTCCACCATTGCTGTAGCTACAATGATCGATGATTTATAGCTTCAAGTAATCCTTCGATCTAGGCTCGATACATAAGGAATTTGTGAAATCTACTAGAAGAACAAAACAAAAACTATATTCTATTGAAGCATCTTGTGTCCGTTACATTGTGGTCTAAAAATGGAATGAATCTCACATTCTTTTCTTACTTAACATTTACATAGATACCTCTATATATCGAGAATTATAGTTATTGTAACTAACTATTGTGCTAACCACGTGACAAAATGAGCTAATCTGTAACTACCTAACAAATTCCAACTAACTTTTAAATTGACCAATAGCAATGTAGCAACTCTGCCATCTGTAATTCAATATAAACAAGTTTATTTTTTAGTGTATTAATTCATGTTGTTCTAAACATTGACATCTAAGCAAAATATAAGAGATAAAGGGACATGTGAAACCTGCAAATTTTTTGGACTCATGAAAAAGATATTGATAGGAGTTGAAATATAGGGAGGTAATGAACTTATTCTTTTTGTTTTGAAACTATCACCTTCTTTCTTGGCTTTCTTTGGATGGACGAAAAACTTTATCAACTCACTATTGATATACGTATTATGAAATCTTGACATCTCTATCTTTTACCTTGTGTAGATCAAACAAGATATTCACAGGTCGATCACTACTTTTCGTCTCACTTATCCGCAGTTAGAAATTGAAATTTAAAAATGAAAGGACAAACAAGTTGCTCTATTTCACTACAAAACATAACGTATTCTATCAACTATGTATTGTTGTACCATTTTGATGAGATATAATAATTGCTCTTTATCTATTTCGATTCAAAATATAACGACTTCATATTTTTTATTTTGCAGGCTTTCCATAGTGATATTTGCTTTACAGGTCAATATTGTGACGACAACAAGTAATTTATGCTCCATAATATTATGTTTTCAGCTGTATAGCTCAAATTTTATGTGAGGGACACAGCTAACTTATCATATGGTCATTAAATCAGCACCGCATCAGATCCATAGCGATTCAGATCACCTCCCCAAGCCTGCCTAATTCTATTTTATGTGAGCAATCAATCATGAAAAGTCGACCAATCCATACAAAAAAGCACTCTTTGCCTTTGGAACCAGGAGTAGGCAAAAAAAGATGGGCATCCTCCAACTAACACGATTGAAATAGACGACTAGGAAGGTATGAAGTGACTCAATTCTTAAAAAGATGAAGGAGGCCATTGGATGAGGTTAGTCAGTTCCTCAACTTTTTGAATATGCACTAGAGTGCCCCTTTCCTAGGACTGGTTACATATAAGAAAATTGATTTTTTCTTTCTTTGATTTCCAATGGTATTAGTTGTAGTTTCAGTTTGTTCTGGACAATTTCAGTTTCTTTTGATGTCCGTAAGAAGAGGAACGAATGGACCGGGAAACAAAAGAGCCCCTTAGTTCCCAGGATAGGGCCCTACGTGCAGGAAACTACAACAACAACGGCTCTACGAAGTTATAATCGAATCTTTCTATTGACTTTCCCAATTCATTCGTGAATAATAATTCAAGGGCGTGAAGCGAGTACTTCTAGCTTTTGCGGGTGTGAAGCGAGTAAGAAGAACTCTTAGACTATGCACAATGACTCTCAAACTCATATCCTTGTTATTGCATTATTTTCATGTTTAAAGTGTTCCTATAGCGACCCTAAGTCATTTGATGACTTACTGGGACTGACAGTTTGGTAACCTGGTTGTTCGTTTGATATTTATGCAAGTTTCTATGTTTTGGGAGCCTTTGAAAATTGAACGGTTGACTTTAGTCAAAAGTTCAAAAACACAACCTTGGAATGCAATTCTGACGGTTTCTTCAACTCTGGAACACTGAGTTTGGTCTAAAAGGACCTTCGGTGTGGATCCCGAGGCTTCTAGGCTCATCTCAAACCTCCTTTTTGAATTTGGCTTAAAATGAAGCTTGGGTGTGGAACCCAATTTTCGTCGAGTCGATATCGATTGTCAATTCCAACATCTCTATTGAGTTCGAAATGTCGAATTTAATGGGTTAGAATATCTCGTTTGCGTACATGGGTTTCTGAATGAATTCCGAGCAAACGATCGGGAATTTTCATGTTGGAGAAAATCAGATTATGTGCATCAATTGGTGCAGCCCACAAATCCCCTTCGCGTTCGTAGGCTGCTGGTCGCATTTGCGGTGACCAGTAAATCTAGTATCTGCATTTGCGAAGCCTTTGCCAGCTTCACTATTGAGGTCCCTAGGCCACATTTGCAAGGTCAGGTTGGTCAACCCTCCATGTTCGCAAGATTTTCTCTGTGTTCACAAAGGTCTCTTTTGTGTGGTCGGTTAAATAAAGATCAGGCACGATCAACTTATAATTCTAAGGTTAAAAGTGTGATATCTCGAGTTCTAGACATCCATTTTGGGTGATTCAAGTTGCCTCAAGGAAATTTATCTTTTGAAAATATGCATGTTGAATCGTGAAGGAAATATTTAACTTCTAGTCATGAATTGGCTTCCGCGAACGTGGGACCCTGTCCACGAACGTGGTGGCTAAGTTGACCGATCCTCCATGAAAGTGGTAGCTGGTCGGCTAATGTGAAGTTCAGGTCATCTGACCCTCTCTGAACGTGGTGTCCAAAAGCTTCACACTCCGTGAACGCAAAGGTCAAGTGTCTAGACCTCTGCATGGCATGAATGATGTCATAGATGAGCTTTAAAGTTCGATGACATATTTGAGTCTTTTCCCCTTTTTAATAATTATAATTTTGAGACCAATATTTATGTTGCTATGTGTCTGTATTTTTGCCTAGATGCTTAGATATTGCATGTGTAAGACGCTAATAAATTGTTAGCGTATAGTGGGGTTAGTGTGGGTGCCAGTTATGATGACTTGGGTCATGAAAAATCTACGGTATATATTCTACTTAATTTGAAAAATATTAAATTGAATAGTCTTTTGTAACTATTTAACTTGATTTGGAATATATTTATATTTTTTCCTAAAATGTTAAAGTCATTTTTTACTTTACTTGATCAGGAATATATTTATAGTTTTTCCTAAATTGCTAAAGTCATTTTTACTTTAATTCATTCTGGAATATATCTATAATTTTTCCTAAATTGATAAAATTATTTTTTTATTTATATTATAGTTCTTACTATTTAAGAAATACATACAAAGAAAATTCTTCTATCTTTTAAATTGATATTTTTTTTCTCCGTATTCTTTTTCCATTGCCATAATATAATTAGAAAGAAATTAATTATGAGTGCTACTTTGTTGACCAATTTTCTCAGTTGAAGGTATTATAGTACTATAAATATTTGCATATTTTCTATGTGGAGTGAACATATAATGCTTACAATTACGTAATATTTGTTCAAGGGCCAGCAACACACTTGATATCAGATACTCTCGATAGTTGAGAATTTTTGTTCAGGGGTCACACCAAAGACTATTTTTCGTGGTGAAAGAAGAATACAAGGGACATTATGAGCATGTGTTGTATTCTCCTTGCTCCTTGGAAATAAACTTATAGTGTGACCCAGAACATAAAATTATCTTTCACCTTCCGAAGGTCTATGATTCAGGTGTGCTGCTAGCACTACACCAAATTCGATTATTAGTGAATAATTTGCAAACACCATAACCAAATTATTTCTAATCTCACATCATAGTTGGTTGCCATCACATCTCATCTATATATCTCTCTTTCTTCAGGGAAACCCTTAGGAAGATCTAAAATTAGCAATTGGTCAGTGACGGGGATTTTTAGGGTTTACATTAATATGTGTATGAGGCTTTTCCACCATAATCTACAATTTTTTGCAGATCTATTTTGGTTACCATCACATGAGTTTTGTTTCTCCATCCTAACGTTTATTCAGGTTCTTATCTTCCTCTTAAAGATACAAGAACTTTTTTATTTTGTTATAGGTTATTGTAAAAAGAACACATTTTTCTTGTATAAAATGTAAATGGTGCCCTAATATTGCAGATTTCTCATTCTACTTGGTTAGATTTTTGGGCTCGAAAATTTGTAGGTAATGGAAGTTCTTCCATTGTTGCCCATAAAAAATAACCAACTAGTGACATTTTTGTCCCAATCATTAGGCCAATGTGCATCACACTTTCAAAGTAAATTTCAATTATCCAATTTACAATAATATTTTTCTTAGGCGCAATTTTGGTGACTTTTTCTATTGTATCTTTGTAATTGTGAATATAGACCCTTATATTCCGTTGTACTTCCATGCATATTCTATAGTTCTGTAGTTATTTGTGGTTGCAGATATTTCACAGTTGTCAACATGGAGATGAGTTTTTATTCAATGGAACTTGTTTACATTCTCACACAAACAGTTGAATCACCCATTAAATTCATGTGTATGTACATCACTAATTGTATATTGTTTTAATTGTTCACTAATTGTATATCTTCTTGTCAGATCATAACACCTCTACTTGCATAAAATCTTTTGTTATTAGTTGAGTTTTCATTGGTTTAAAGTGGCTTAATCTATTTGACTAGCCATAGAGGGTAATTTGATCACGTACTTAACTCTCCAAGAGTTACTTGATTTACATGTTTTTCTTGAGTTGGTTTGTCACCTATATTATGCCCCAATTTTAAATTATTGTAGTAAATGGTTCTCATATCCATACTGTCGACTGATAAATTGTTTTTGGAACTGACCTATGTACAAGAGAATAGTCTGATATTCCAGTTCTAATGCAGTTTATACTATCATGAGTAGAAAGTCAATATGCTTCTCATATGCCTAAGGGCTAAGAATGTTCTGAATTTCTGAGTGACATGGTCTGCTAACATGCAGAGACCAATAATCTTCTCCAAAACAAAACTTTTAACAACATGTACTGCCAATGCAATCAAAATAAGTGAAAATAACTCGGTACATACTTAAATAAATACTTGTTTTTATATTAAAAATATTTTTAAATTAATGAAAAGACATAATCGATACATAATATTATATGTAAAATATATAATAATAGATTAGGACATTTTGCTAAATTACAAAATAGCATCAAAATAATTTTAAAACATATTTTTATTCTGCAAATTTACCACTAGACAGTGTCTAGTGGCCTTTTATTAAAAATAAAAAATATCAATAGGGATAAGTTCAAGCAAGGGGGGCTTGGCCTTACCGTACTAATCCTAATGAAGTACCTAACGTCTACTACCTAACAAGCATGAAGAAAATAAGAGCTAGAGAGAACTAAGTATTTTCTGATCACCACAGAGTTTGTAATAAACTCCATGATGATGTTACGAATGAGGATGCTTAAATAATGTAAAAATATGCCAATCAAGAAGAAAGTTGAGTTATCAGCCTCAAACTTTCTATTACAAACGCATGAAATAAAAAATATTGATTGTCCATCAAAAGTAACTTGAAGTATTTTTCTCGTCTTCTTCTTCAAACCTATCCAACAACACTTGATAATTCATACTTTTTTTATGGATTTATTGGATCTTGTTGAACCTATTGATACTGTCAAATGGTTCTGCTTTGCCTGTCACATCGGTAGGTGCCTTAGAACAAACTCCTCAGTCATTTTACCGTCCCAACTATGTTGCCTTCCATGTGTCCTCTTTTTGCTTTTGTTTCTTCCACTTCTATGTTGCCTAGGTGATATATCTCCTTCCCTAGACACTCTATCAAAGCATATGTCCATCATATCTTCCTCATCTTCATAATCCTCGCCCAAATCAAGCATATTGTCTTCCTCATCTTCATCAAGAGAATCCTCGCCCAAATCAATTGTATTTGACACTAAGGCCCTTGACTTATTCTTCTTTGCAATCACACATTTAGGCACAAATACGAGAGCTTCTGGACTTAATTTGCTATTCAAAGTAGGTGGTGAGACCTGCTTTTCTTGGATCAAATCGTTGTCATTCTCTGTTAACTTTAATTACTTGATTTCCAGTAGTCTTCGATAAAGCATCAAAGCTATTCGAACACAATAGGTCTCTTGAGGCATTACTAATATCTTGCCTTTTCTCACTGTCATGAAAATTTCCAGTCGCACCCTTTTCACTACATGGAGAATTATTTTTACTAGTCAGGACTCCGATTACTAGTTGAATTTTTGTGTACAACCAGTGTCCAATTTTTAGTTGCATTCTTGGTTTCAACTTGCAAAACATGCTGCCCAGAATTTTCAGCATCTTCAACATAAGTTGTATCCATTAGTTTGTGTCTTGAATCCATTATTTTTTGGCCTGAACCAACTCGCGGTGCATCAACCCCAACTCTTGGTGTTCCCCCTTTGTTTTCGGTAGTTGTTTGAACACCAATATTACTTGTAACAACATCCATTGAGTGTGCACGATTTTTCTTAGAAGTGACAGCAACCAATTGTCGATCTAAAGAAGTAGCTTTACT
>NW_006238988.1:1570423-1606490 GCF_000226075.1 Solanum tuberosum | reverse complement strand
TTACTTTGATCGACATCTACAACCTTTCTTTTTTCATTTAGTATTTCTCTCGCATCACCTTGATAATTTTAAAACATAATTTTGACATTTATAAATACTTATTTCACTCGGTTTGAAATTCAAGATGCTTGATCAATTAATTAAAAATAGGTAGGGCAAAAACTATGTGGCAAAACCCACAACTACCACCAATAACCGTCATATATATATATATATATATATATATATTAAAACAAAACATATTGTTGATATAGTATCAGATTAATTTACAATTACAATTTTTTTTTTTTTTTTTTTTTTAAAAGACAAATTTTACA
The DNA here is from genome assembly GCF_000226075.1 of Solanum tuberosum. Lineage (NCBI taxonomy): Eukaryota > Viridiplantae > Streptophyta > Magnoliopsida > Solanales > Solanaceae > Solanum > Solanum tuberosum. The sequence goes on along the minus strand of NW_006238988.1, from coordinate 1,606,173 downwards.
CATTCATATGTTATAAAAAGTCTTAACTATTTAGCAAATAGTTAAATTATTCAGCTATAGATTTTAAACATCGCTATTTAAATATTACATATTTTGTGACAAAATTATTCTGTCAATAAATCACTGGTTTATTAGAGACAATAAATTGATTGCCACTAACTGTTTATATTGTTAGAGACAAATACAAAGGTCACAATAAAATATAAAAATGTGTGGCTAAATCTTACAACATTTAACTACGAATTTTAATTTGTCACTATTGCAACAACTTATTTTTTGTAACGAAATATTTTCGTATCCAAAATTGTAACCAATTTTAAGACAAATAAAAGTTTGTCACAAATTGGATCATGTATTAGCGACAAAATAATGTGTCACTAATAGCTTAAAAGTCGTCACTAGTGGTACTTAGTGAATGACGTAAAATTATTTTTTGGTGCAAAATTTTCATGGACAAAACTTCACTACAAAATTGTAAATTTCTTCACTAAAAATATGTTGCTCATGCATTTAAATACGAAATATTTTTTTTTGGTCACAAAAGGTGAATATATAGTGATGAATTCTGTTTTTGCCTAAGAATTTCGTAGCTAAATATCATATTTGTTATAGTGATATAGTCTAATTGATGACTTATTTTTAATGCTGCGGAGAGAAACCCTCGAGCAGGCTCTATCCGAAAATAAAGAGGATGACTCTAAGAGTGATGACTATGTGGATCTCTCAAATGCTCCATATGCACTTCCTCTATCTTTATTCCTTGTAGTTATGTCTCCAAGAACTTTTGTGCCTTCGAACCCCTCTAATCATTTTCTATTTCACACTTTAGGGATTTTTTGTGCCCTGAATCTCATCATTTTCACTGTGACTGAATATTAAACTTTCAGAATCATTTTTTATGGTTACACTACTAAAAAATTGTTAAAAAATGACGGACGGACAAGCGACGGACAGCGTCGCTCCAAAAGTGGTTTGACCCATCACATAGAGGCACAAAAGGGACCAACAACATAATATAATTGAAGTTAAGCACATCAGAAAATATAGAAGTTATGATCCTTTCATCATTGCACATAATGCTAAACAAGTGTATTACGCTCCATATCCATAGCCAAGTTGTTATAATGACTAAACCTGTGGGAAGAATTGAAATTGACAATGTCTTAGATGTGGCGTACCAAATGAGGTTGCAATTGTTCAGCAACAAGTTGGTGTTGAACTGGAAACCACACTAGAACATCCTCAACACATATTAGGAGATACTAAGATAATGATAAATGTTGAGGAAGAAATGTATGAGGATGGGGAAAATGATTCATTTGATGACGAAGAATATGACAATGAAAATGAAACAACTGAGGAGGAAGAATGGGAGAGTGATGGAAATGCAACAAGCGAGGAGGAATAAAAGTAGAATGATAGACTATATAGCTAGTATATAAGTTATTTATTTTGCTAATACTAATTTTATTTAATTTATAATTTTTATATATTATCCATGTTTTACTTAAAAAGATATATACAAGGAAAAATGACTGAGTTTTCGAAAAATCGATTAAACTTATGTTTTAAGAGAAATCGAATTTCCAAAAGAACAGAGTCGCCACTTAATTTTTTAGTAAAAAAAATCAAGAAAAATATAAGATTTTTCAAAAGATTTAAACAGATAAAATCAATTGAAAAAGGGTTCGAGTTCAAATGTACAATCCGAGAAGGTGTTAGGCCCTCGGAATGTCCGCTAACTTGCTGTTGACCGACGATTTGACCAAAATGATTTGACTAATTTTTAAAATTTTAACTTAAGTAAAAGAATTCATTTATTTTAACCAATTATTTTTAAAAAAAAATTAACTAAGTAAAGAACTCACGACTTTGACTAATTTTGAAAGTTTAACGAAGTAAAACATTTGTTTTAACTAATTATTTTTAAAATTTAACTAAGTAAATAGACTCATTTATTTTAACTTATTTATTTATTACTATTATTATTTTTATCACTTTATTTATCTTAAGGGGGAATGAACTAAAAGGGAATTTTTCTAAAGGGGAATGGTTCATAAAATGTCAACAAGACTAATATTAAAATAAAAACTAAGTAATAAAATATATATACTTTAATTCAAAAATAAAATGAAATGACCATTCTTGAGGAATTTAATTAAGTTAAATCATAAGATAATCAAAGCGTTAGTCAAATATAATAAAATAATAAGAGAGGGAAATGAAATAATCAAATTTGGGCCTATTACTGCCCAAAAACATTGTGCCAAAGATGCTGATTTTTGGACTTTAGACCCATTCACGTTTTTGTATACACAAGTTGTATTTCAATGCATACAACTCGTATATCAACCCCGTTTCCTGTATCTTGGGTTGTACACCGGATGTATACAATCTATTTTGACCCCTGCAACCTGTGTCCTACATCTCAGACCTGTATTTCAACGTTTAGACCCGTATATCAGCCGTATACGGCTGTATACAGACTGTTTTTCAAATTCCCGAAACATGAAAGTCCCATTTGAGCCTGTGCGTCTTATTCGATCAGGACTCGAATTTTTAAATACGACTCGAGAGAAATGCAATCTGAGGCTTCCATAGCCCATTGGAATGGGAAGAAAGAGATGCAATGGAGTTCCATGAACTCGCTCAAAAATCACATGAAAACAAGAAAAACAGAAAAAAAAGAATTAATATCACTCCTAATAAAGGAATTTAGCAATAGAGATAAATCCATAAGCAAATCACTCACACGGATGGTATAGCAGTGATACACTTTGATAATTAATTAAACCTTATTGTACACTCATTTAATGCAAACCATTCTACTAGCTCAAAAGCCTATTAACCACGATTTCTCATGGCTCATACGAGATACCTAAAGAAATTGGACTAAGCAAAACCCAACCATTCGGACCACTTTTCAACACCAAATAGTAACAAATGCACACACTCGAACGAATAAATTTAGGAGGCCATTCGAAGGAAAGAGAACAAGGACAGAATCTCATACTAAACATGTGATTAACAAACAACATTAAGCAATAATAAACCAAAGAAAAATAATGGGAAAGAGAGCCTGTTACACTGCTGGCAGATAACATATCTTATGCAATAATCAAGCCAACACTACAAAAGGAAATTAATGATACTAGTTCATTATGCTAAACGATAAAAATTTTGAAGACAACAACCAACTAACTCATTTTAAGAAAAGAAATTATTATTATGTTCAAACCACTAAACATGGTCAACATCTTTACTCAACTTAGCGTGCTTATAAACATCATTGAGGCTGACATTATTGACTAATAACACTAAATAAAAGAGTAAGCTAAATAAACCGGTTATGCTCATGATAGCTAATTTTGGATTATGCGACACAAATTTTATTGGACAGAAAAAAGTAGTAGGGGGGACACACAAGGGTAGAGGCTATGGTCGAGGCTCTTGAAATGATGTACGCCGACTCTTGTCAGGCTTACAAGGTATTGGATCGTCACATCAAGGCGAGACAATTGACGGTGTTCAGATCACTACTATGTCAGCACAAATAGAAAAACTGACAGTAGCACTGCAAAAGTCTGAGCGAAAAAGAGTAGCTGAACAAGAAAGCATGAGTGCGACAGTTCAGCAAATCAAAGAACAAGTGCTGAACCTCGCTCGTCGACCTACATCTACATCGTCCCCTGCCGAGGGCACTGACGATGACAGTGAGGAGGATGATGATTATCTAGACTACACTCTTTGATTATCTTTTATTGCTTTAGTTTATGAACTATTTTTTAATTTTGAAACAAAATTTGAATGACTTTATATGTTTTTGTATTGTGATTTAGATATTTTTGAAGATTGATTTAATTTTGTTGTATTATATCTTGTGTGGGATACTTAGATTGTATTTTGTTTTATTGGGCTGGTTAATATGAATTGAATTGATTTATATTTGCAGGTGGGCAGTAGAACCAGTTTTTGCTTTGAAAAAATGCAAAAAATAGCGACGGACAGGGTGCTTTTGTCCAACGCTTTTTTTGCATTATATTTTTAAATAAACCCAGAAAAGTGATGGACATGTTCCTTTAGTCTGTCGCTTTTCTCGATTTTTCAAAAAATTAATTTCCAGAAAAGCGACGGACAGGGTCCTTCAGTCTGTCGCTTATCTGGGATTTTCAAAATTTAAATTTCCAGAAAAGCGACGGAATGCGTCGCTTTTTGGAAATTAAAAAAATTGAAGATATAAAAAAAGTGACGTTGTCCGTCGCTTATAAAAAAAATTCAAAAAAAATCAGAAAGCAACGCTGTCCATCGCTTTTTGAAAAGCGGTGAACATGACTACGTCACTTTTTCGTCGAATTTGACCAAAAAAGCGACGCAGTCCGTCGCTTTTGGCCGTCGTTGTTTTGCAGTTTTTTAGTAGTGTTACAAGTGGAAAATCTTAAATATTGAAGCCATTTTAAATGAACCGAAGTTTATCTAACTCCATTTCCTTTTCCTAATATATTTTTCTTGATCATTCAATTAACTTGAAGATATGTTTCACGTTAAACTAACTTTTGTTTCGTTTGATCCTGTGAGAAGGCTGAATAATTCTTTACTATGTTATTAGCCTCGGTTGAAGATGGTTGAGTAAAAGCATCCTTGTTTCTAGTTAATTGAGTTTGTGAAAAAACAAAAATTGCTTAGTATGCTAGCGTATTGCACTTTTTATTTTTTTGGATATCTAGGCATCTCCAATTGAAATGATTTCTTTCCATCTATCTAATATTTGGTATGTAGCAATCTTAGCCCAACTATTAGGATGTTAGTCTCGTGAGACTAGTTCCCCAGCTTGTGGTACGTACATAGAGTCAGGTAAATATAAGTGTAAGTCTCAAACCAATCTTTTAAACTATAATAATTAATAGAGTTATGGCAAAGGGTAATACTACAAGAAACTCAAACTAACATTGGGTTTGGCCGTTCTTTTTACAAGTATAAGTTAACAATTGTCTTAACTTAAAGTGCAAAATTTTCTTACCAACATGGCCCAATAGCTATTAGGCAAAGGAAATTAAACAAAAACATATGGCATTCTAAATTTGGCCAAATTGTAATGACCCTTTAGGTTATTTTCTTTATTTTTCGATCTTTTCAGCATTTAGAGTTTTTCTGTAGCGATCCCAAGTCATTTATGACTTGCTGGGACAAACCGTTCGGTCATCTAGTCGTCCGTTTGAGTTTTGTGCAGGTTTTCATAATTTGGAGCTTCTAAAGTTTGAACGGTTGACTCCGGTCGAAGCTCCAAGTAGACAATCTCAAAATGGAATTATGATAGTTTTGTTAGCTTTGAAGCGTCGAGTTTGATCTAGTAAGACCTTTGGTTTGGGTCCCGAGGTTTTGGGGCTCATTTCGAGCGTCCTTGTGGATTTTAGCTTAACTCCATGTGATGTGGGGCCACTTCTTGCCAAGAAGACCTCCAATGGAAGTTTCGATGGTTCTGTTGAGTCCAAAAGGTTGAATTAGGTTAGTTTGTTTGTGCCCACAGGGTCCTGGATGAATCTGGAGCACCCAATTGAACATTGGAGCTTTAGCTAACTTTTTGGCTTTGCTAGTGCCTATCATTTTGTTCATTGCGATCGCAAACCTTGGCCTCGCTGAAAAAAAATATGAAAAATCATTTTTTATTCATCACGGTCACAGCCCATTGGGCTTGCGATAGCAATGAACAATTTTCAGGCATTTTAAGGTCAGTCCCCTACTATTTTCAACCTTCTCCCCCATTTTCAAAACGCGATTGTGAGAGCCCTGGACCTCTGTTTTGGTTGATTTAAGTTGCATATTTTATAGAATTGGTGTGGCTACATATTATAGTGATTGGGGAAGTGTGGGGGACTTCGTATTGATGTGATTTATCTCCCGAAGGGGCTGCCCAAGCTCTTTAATGGTGATTTAATTGAGCTTTTGATACATGTTTTTGTTCGATCCCTTTCGAGCATTGAATTGTGTCCCATTTTAGGAAACAATTTGAGTAAGTCGATCAATACCTTTTGACAGAGTCAATTTTGGGATTCTCGGTGTGGGTCTCACATTCTCGTTTTGACTCAATTTTCTGTTCATCTTCAATTATTGTGATTTTGGTGTCTAAACATCTTTATTAACATTGTGATCTGTATTTTGATAGCATGGTGGTGATCAGAGGTGTTTTGAGGTTAAGGGTGATTTTTAGGTTAGGGTTTTTAAGGGGTTTTAGGGTTTTGTTAGGGTTTAGGATTTCTTTTTAGGGTTTTATTTAGGGTTTAGGTTTCTTGGGATTTCTTAGGGCTTAGGGTTTAAATTTTAGGCCTTAAGGTTTAGGGTTTAGGGTTTAGGGTTTAAGCCCTAAGGTATAGGGTTGGGTATAGTCCATGATGTTTAGGCCCTACGGTTTATCGTTTCTTTAGGGTTTAGGATTTAGACTATAAGGTTTAGGGAATAGAGTTTAGGTTTGACGGTTTAGGGTTTAAAGTTTAGCATTTTTAATGGTTTTTAGGGGTTTTTTAAGGGGTTTTAAGGGTTCGTTTATGGTTTAAAGTTTAGAGTTTTTGGGGTGAAGGTTTTTTTAGGGTTTAGGGTTCTTGGGATTTCTTAGGGTTTAGATTTTAGGCCTTAAGGTTTAGGTTTTAGGTCCTAAGTTTTAGGGTTTACTATTTAGGGTTTAGTGTTTAAGCCCTAAGGTATAGGGTTGGGTATAGTCCTTAAGGTTTAGGCTCAACGGTTTAGGGTTTCATTAGAGTTTAGGATTTAGGCCTTAAGGTTAAGGGTATAGAGTTTAGATCATGCGGTTAAGTTATTTCCTTTTCTTTAGGTGATGGAGAAGTTAGTTTGTTGCTTGCTTTATCTATTTAAAAGTCTTGTAATTTGGTTTCATCTACAACAAAAATAGAAAATTCTCTTTGCCTTCAATATTTCTCTCTGTTTTCTCGATAGTTTTCTTAACAATTCATGCTTGCTTTTTCTTTGGAGCTCTGTCGGCCTATGCCTACTGAGTACCACTTGTTGATACTCATGCTATACTTCTGCACCTTACAGATCATAGTACGAGTTCTCACCTTGATTTGGATCCCGTGCGTAGCAGCTTTTAGGATTCGAAAATTGTGGTGATCTCCTTGCATTGAAAATTGTTGATCTTCCTGTATGTTGGCTAGGACTAGTCTCTATTTTGCTTTCAGAGATAGTTCAATATTTATTGAGTTTAAAAATCCTTGTACTACTATGTTTGACTAGATGCTTGATTAATAACTGATGTCAGGTTTTGAGATGGTTTTGTTGTATTTTTATTTGTTTACTTACCCTTCTCCTCCTTGTTATTGTCTCCGGTCCCTTTTGTATTCTTCCGCGTGATAGCCGTTGCTTCTAATTTCGTGCTATGAATTAGGCGTTACTAATGGAATATTGGTTGGTGCAATTATGACCTGAGAAATCGGATCATGACACAAATTGATCAAAAACTAACAAAGAGCCATTTTCTCATACTTTTAAAAGCCTAAAAGGACATGTGACAGAATTAGTATAAAATCTACCATTTATAATCCTCTCTCACACAAAGTAGGCATGCGCCAATAGGTATTAGGCAAAGGAAATTAAACAAAAATATATAACATTGTAAATTGGTCGAAAAAGTCAAATCATTAAAATTAAAGTTTTAATTCAAATACCTAAACTCCTTGAAATCTTCTAATGGTTATCGATTGTGGTTCTCCTACCCGTATGAGAAAAGTAGCGAACAAAATCTCAGAGACGAAAATCTTGTTACATTATTCACTTATTTGATAAAAGTGATTTTTACGATAACATATCATATGTACGTAATGCTCCCCCAACTCCATATGGAAGGTTTCATAAAGATTTCACAAAATATTCATCCAGAAGACATATCACTAAAATATTCATAGGCTAACACACACAAAAACTAAGAAAATCGTCTAATTCTTGTAAATTGGCTACTAAATGACCAAAAATCACTATAAAAAATGTAGAGATTCTATGTACTAATCCCTCAATGACCTATGGATGGTTCCATAAAGGTTTCACAAAAAATTCGTCTGAAAGACAAATCACCAAAATATTTATGGGCTAACACATATGAAAAATTGAGAAAATCATCTAATTCCTGTAAATGGGCCCCTAAATGCCAAAAAGTCACTCTAAAATGGTGAGATTGTCGTACTTCTCTCCCCAACTCCCTATGGATGGTTCCATAAAGGTTTCACAAAAAATTCATCAGGAAGTCGTTTCACCAAAATATTCATAGGCTAACACACACGAAAAACTGACAAAATCGTTTAATTCTTGTAAATTGGCCATCAAATGTCCAACAATCACTCAAAAATGGTGAGATTGTACGTACTGCTCCCCAACTCTCTACGGAGGGTTCCATAAAAGTTTCGTGAAAAATTTGTCTAGAAGTCATATCACCAAACTATTCATAGGCTATTACACACGAAAAATTAAGAAAAATCCTTAATTTCTGTAAATTAGTCTCTAAATGCCTTAAAATCAGTCTAAAATGCAATTAAATAAGTGGAGTTTGAGAAAAATGATATGTATGAGTCTTATCCTTAGTAATATAAGAAATGCAATTCCTCACTGTGATTTGATGATAGCGAAGTTAATATTCATAATTTTGTCATTAAGAATCGTGTATTTGTAAACCTCAATATATCTATAAAATGAATATATCTTGTTAATTGCAAACAGTTATTCACCATCGTATAATTACTTACCATGGGTACATAAAGTTTCACTGTGAAAATGGTCAAATATGTCATCGAACTTTGAGATTAGACTCATTTATGTCGTCCATTAAAAGTTTAGCTCATTTATGTCATTTCCGTTTGAATAAAAGGTTGATCCATGCCATTATTTTTTAATGAAAAACAGTTTGGTTTTGCAAAACCAATTCTTTACACATGGTCAATTATGATTCGGTCACGTCATTAATTAAATAAGTTTTTAAAAGCGAAAATGCTCAAATATGCCATCGAACTTTGAGAAACGTTCATCTATGTCATCCGTTAAAAACTTGGCTCACCTATGTCATTTTCAGTTAACAAATAATGGCATGGATGACCCTTTCTCAAACGGAAATGGCATAGATGAGCCAAACTTTTAACGAATGACATAAATAAGTCTTTTCTCAAAGTTCGATGACATATCTAAGCCTTTTCTAATTAAATTTTTAACCAAACTAACACCTAATATTACAAAAAATCCCCAACTAGGAACACGTGACATATATATTTGCTAGCTTTCACCTCTAATTAAACTCTATATAAGATTACATGTTCATTTTCACACCTTCTTACTATTTCGAGGAGAAGAAAAAATATGGGGCTGAAAGGCAAGTTGATTGCGTCAATGGAGGTGAAGTGTGGAGGACACTTGATTAATGATCTTATGCACACCAATACTCATCAAGCAGCCAACATAAGCCCTACTATCAACCATTTCGAGGTTCATAAGGGTGAAATAGGAAAAGTTGGTACAATTATTAACATGAAATATAATGAAGGTAACATACATTTATCCCCTCTCTCTCTCAATTTGATTTACTTGCATCAATTTTCTATATTTAGGTGTATTTTGTAGAATGAAAATAATTTGTTTGAGAAAATAATCTTCATAAAAAACATAGTTGATGATGTTTGGACAAGAGGGAGTACTTGCTCGGATGATAAGCATCCATCACTTCTAATCTGAACGTAGTGAATTCGAGTCACCAAGGGAGGAGGGATAAAAAAAAATTGTTTGATTTTTGTCAGCTCTTCTTTTGAGATTTTAAAGACTACTCCATTCAGTAAAGGTAGACAAACCAATATTCAAGTGCATTAATACATAATTTTTAGAGAAAAAAATGAAAAACAGTAAAAGAAATAAATAAAATAAATATAATATTTTGTAAATGCTTTTAAGTCTTTCATGAGGAATTGTGCAGTTGAACTAGGAGTAACACCTTTGTATTTGCTAAATTTAATGAATACAGATGGACAAGAAATTAAAAGACTATGAAGTATGAAATTGAAGCCATATATCGTTACAAGAAATCAATAACCCGGAAAGTGATTGGTGGAGATTTGTTAGATTTCTATAGTTCATTTACATTCGTATCATCATGTGAACAACAATGGATTACATGGACATTTGAGTATGAAAAGAAAATAGAAAACAACCCAGCGCCCCTTAATTTCTTGGGTTTTATTCTTAATGTGACCAACAATATTGAGGGTCACTTTCTAAACAAAATAGAAAAATATATTGTTTTATATATGTTTATGGAGAAAATGATCAAAATGGTCCTTCATGTATCATGATTGCTTTATATTGATCCTTAATATATTCCACACGATCTATATGGTCCTTAGTGTATTATAAAAGAGGATCATTTTGATCTTTAGCTCTAAAAACTAACTGAAAAAATAAAAAATGGTAAACTTAACTATTGGTGGGCCCCTTATTCTCCCATCTTTCTTGCTCATTTCTTCTCCTTCATCTTCTTCTTTTGCCATTTCTTCTCCAAGTAACTATCCCCACCAAAAAAGAACCAAAACCAAGAGAAATATAGCAAACAAAAGGCAAATAGATCATTGTAATCAAAGCAAACAAAAGGCAAATAGTTCTGGGTGAAGAACAAATCAATCCTTTCTGGGTTCAAATTGGGAAGGACCCAAAGTGTGTAACAAGTCAAACTGGTAAATATAGCAAACAAAAGGAAAATAGTTCATTGTAATCAAAGTAAAATTGATGTTCGTTTTCTCTTTTTGTCTCTTCAGAATAAGGTAGGACTTAGCAGATCTTTGTTAGGTAGAAAACAGGGCAAAAATCTCATTTTTATCACTGCAAATATGAACATCGAACCATCTGGTTTCCGTAAGTTTTTGAATCCCACATCAATTGCGTTTTTTTTTAATGTATTTAGTATAGAGATTTACTTGTTTTCTAATTTTGTTTTCACTTTGATGTTGCAGACAATGCACTAGTGACAAGGTCATTGGTAATTGTGTGTACTATCTTCACCATCATATTTGGTGTTCGTGGCTGTGGAAATCAGTTAGGATGGTCTTATCAGGTAGTTCTACTTTCTGGGTTTCTCTTGGTTTTGGTTCTATTTTGGTGGGGATAGTTACTTGCAGAAGAAATGGCAAAAGAAGAAGATGAAGGAGAAGAAATGAGCAAGAAAGATGGAGGAAGAAGGGGCCCACCAATTGTGGGACCCACAGTTAAGTTTAACATTTTTTATTTTTTTCAATTAGTTTTTAGGACTAAGAACCAAAATGATCTTCTTTTATAATACATTAAGGACCATATGGATCATGTGGAATATATTAAGGATCGACATAAATCAACCCTCATACATGAAGGATCATTTTGATCATTTTCTCAATGTTTGTGTGTCTATACACATAAACATATGTGTGTACGATGAATAAATGGAAATATTCGCTAGTTCTAGCTAGCGTGTGAAATAAATAAATAATATTGTGTTTGAAAAATATACTATATATGTCAATCTTTGTCTATGGATATTGTTGGAATGTATGGGTCCATCAGTGATCACAGTACCAGGTCCTCCGACAGAATAAAAGTGCAGAAAATAAATAGCACAATGTAAAACAGGCACAAGATTTTTACGTGAAAACCTCCTTGCTCAAGGGAGTAAAACCACGACATGTCACACATGATTTTCCAACTGTTTCACTAATCTTCTCAAGCAAAAGTGAAACATAGATTACAACCACAATAGTGAGATTAACACCCTAATCCCACACTAAGTAATACTCCTATTACTTAAACAAGCCAAAGCAATAATCATATTACCCACTAAACCAACTAACTCTAGTTGATCTAGACTTTAAGAACCCTAGGGCTAACTCTAGACACCAATTCCTATCTCCAAGACAAGAGCTTAAATGAGCAGCAACTCTGCTGCACCACACATCAACTAACTCTAGTTGACACTCCTAGGCAACTCTACCCAAGAGAACACCAAAACGATGGTGTAAAAAGGCTTGATCAACACTTAGATGATTCGACTAACTAACTCTAGTTAATACGACTCAAACTAAATACTTAGACAAGCAAATAATCTACTATCCTTTATAACTAAGGAGTAGATTTACAATGTAAGCACATAAAATACACAACTCTAAATACAACAAGACGCTTCAGCACTAAATCAGGTCCCTTGTTGATATGAGCAGTGTTTTTTCTTGAAGATGGTCTTCTCTTTTCAAGCTTATGAATTTTCAGAGAAGATCCAAATTTTGTTTGACAAATCTCGAGTTTGTGTTTTGTGTAAAAAGACTATATTAATGAACACAAACTTCTTGAGACCGCCCATTGGCTGAGATCCTGCTTTTCTGGAAAGACTTGCACCTACCACATCAGAGGTGGCAGCTTTTCTAACAGCTGTCTTGTCGTCTTTTCACATACGCAGTCTTGCAGGGACCAGGTCCCTTGCAATGTTCTTTGTGAGTTCTTGAGAAGACTTGCTAACTCTCTTTCTCTTTTGAATGAATGAATCTTCTTCTTGTTTGTCATTTTGATTATATTGACCAAAAATGATTATTGTCCATTGGACAAACAACCTCGTCCGTTTCTATTGGTGAAGTAAGCTGACGACTTCACCAACCCACTGATAGGACATCTTTACAGCTCTACACCATTATAAATCTGGACGAGAGAACTCTGCCAGGGATCGGGTCCCTGCAATTGTAAGCCACTAAAATAGAAAGTCTCATCTGCTCTTTCTATTGGTGCAGTACACTGCACTTTTCACCTACCACCTGACATGACAACTTTACAGTTGTACCCCATATAAATCTGTACGAGAGCACTCTGCCAGGGACCGGGTCCCTGCATTTGTGAGAATCATCAAAATACCTAGAATATAATATTTTCCCCTTTTTTGATGATGACACAAAAATATTCCTCACATTGAGTTTATTCATTAATTTTCCCTGTCGTCAGTCTCTGTAACAAGGATCTGATTCCTTGTTTGATCCCTAAGTTTGTTAAATTATCAAAACTTAACATCAGCTCCAAACTAACATTTCCCCCCTTTTGATGATAACAAACTTATTCATCAGTTCCCCCTATCAACAAGAACTCTTCAAGTAACTGGATCGGTCCCCTTATTTTCATCATCCCCAAAGTTTGTCAAATCATCAAAATAACATTTTCCCCCTTTTTGATGATGATAAACTTGTTCAACTTCTTCCCCCTATCGGTATGACCATGTCCTCTTCAAGTAGCTAGCATTTATTCCCCCTATCGGCATGACCATGTCTTCTTCACGTAGCTAACATCATTGATCTCATACCTTAACAATTTTCCCTCTTTTGACATCATAAAAAAGGGGTTAAAACAGTAAACCAAGTTGACAGAAATGCAGTGCAAGAAAATTCATGGCCACTTGGGCAACACTAAGCATGAGTAAAAATGCATAAAGTAATGAGACAAGTTAGTAGAAACAAGGCATTTTTCATTCATAAATAAAAGATCAGCAATCAAAGCATTGCACATATTATTATGAATGAGAACGAAGACAATGCCCAATAAGTTTCGATAGAAAATGAGGATGACTGACACGGGAGTTTAGAAAGAGAGGGAATGGCTTAGGAGCAAGGGATTGAACGAATAGGATTAGCAGAGCATATCCCTTAGCATGGTTTTTTTAGAAGCCTCTCTTGAAGTTCACATTCTTTGCTACCCAGCCTTTATGTTGAACCTTCAGGGCTACCAGTATTTTTTTCAACTTGGTCCCTATGATTATGCCTTTTCAGAAGTTGAGCCTTAAGGCAAACCATTTCAGTATCCTGTTAGCAATAACAACTATCATAACTTCCAACGTAAGCCTGAGTTTCTCATGACAGAAAGCTTGATGAAATCACACTTACTCAAGGCCTCAGAGATGAATAGATCAATAATTGAGGAACCATTTCATTTTTTTTTCATTTTTTTTAGACACCCTCATATTCAGAATACTTTGAGTTCTAAGAATATCAACATTTTCCTTATTGAACATCATATTTTTCTCCTTCTTCATTTTGCTTGTTAGACCTGGTCCCTCTTCACACTAAAAAAATTTCATTGGGAAATTCTCCAGTAGGAACAGAGGGTTTGCACATTTGAAATGTTTTTGAGAAGGGAGAAAAGAAGGTTTTGAAAATTTCTGATTTTGGAAGGGGGTTTGAAAAGAAATATGGAGTATAAAGGAAGTGAAAATGTGTATTATGTGAAAGAAAGTGTCATTTCGGTATTCAAAAGACGGGACAACGATCAAATACCAAAATGACAGAAATGTGGCAATTGCAACAGTTCTGATGCATAATTCAAACTGCAATGTTAAGAGTGCTAACCTTCGAGAACGGACCGGGTCCCTCTCTATAGTTTGAATGTGACTGCCTAGATCTATTTTGACCTCCCATTTCCTTTAGCCCTTTTGCCATGTGTGTATACCTACAAAAGGTTTGAGACTGAATTTGCTAAAACATACATAACTGAAAAGCAAGGATATCTGCTCCCTTTGCATAGTCATGAGAGAGTTGATTGCTTTAGGCAGGATCCATTCAAGAAGGTTTTAGCATTCCCAACATCAGTTTGAATATCTCAGCCAGGTCTTCTAAGAGCTTCAAGATTCTGCTTGATCCACAAGAGTTTAGCACATCAAGTTGCACTTGCTACATTCTCTGCCTCAGTTGTTGAAAGAGCAACTGAAACTTGCCTTTTTGTTCCCCATGAGTGAAAGATCAGCCTAGAACATAAGCCATTCATGAGGTACTCTTTCTATCAACTGGATATTTCTTTATAGAGAATCCTAAGACATTTGAAGGAAACAGGGACCTGATTCTACTTTGTCCATCAAGAGACTTTTTGACTTGGACGAACCAGGTGATGCTAATCATGCTGGATGGGAATTGTCTTGACATCTATAATGTGAATCCTCTTCAGTAGCTTCTCTGTGATGGAACAAGGTCCTGTTCTTGACAGACTGGTCCTTGCTTAGAGCTTTGGTGAAGATGTCAGCCACATGATCTTCTATATTGCAAAGCTTCATGATGACATTACCCCTTTTAACATTGTCTTGACTTCAAGTATGTTAAGACTTTGAGCAGCTCATTGATGTACTTTTCTTGACAACTGAGGGTACCTTTAGAAGTTTGCTGAATCTGCAGCTCTAAGAAAAAATCTCACATCGTGCTCATTTAGAATTCACTACCCATGAATGCGTCAAACTCTTCACACAACAACTAAACATGTTGCTCCAAAGATGACATCATCAATATACACTTGAATGATCAGCAATTCATTTCCTTGTGATTTCAAAAGAGGGTTTTGTCAATTTTACCTCTTTTGAAGTCATTGTTGAAGAGTAACTTGGACAACCTATCAGCTTGTTGGGAAACCAAGTGTCATACTTTTCTTCTTTCAAACTGAGCTTGATCAGATTCTTCATTCTCACATTCACAATTCACATTATCAGTTTGAACTGTATCATATTTGTTCAGCACTGTCTACTAGACCGAGTCCCTCATCAGGTTCATCATCTGCATCAACTTCCTTGAGATTGTTGGATTCATGAAAAAGATGTTCTTCATCAAGCTCATTGTTTAGCCTATCTCTTTGAATCTGAAGCAGCTCTTCCATCTCAAAACACTACAACATTTTAGGCCTACAACCACCCTAGAAAAGTGTGGCCTAAACTATGAAAAAGTGTGGCCTTTGATAAAAGACCACACTTTTGGACTTTAAGCAACACTTTTCCAGGGGTGCCCAAAGGGAGCATAACCTTAGAGTTTAGGCAACACTTTTGAGGTATCACCTTATCAGCTACACTTAAAAGCGTAGCCTAAAAGGCAAAAAGGCCACGCTTTCCAGTACCTCATATAGCAACATTTCTATCTCATACAACTACACTTTCAAGCGTGGCCTTTGCTTCCTTATTGCCCACAATTTCAAAGTGTTGCCTTTTCTTTCTTATGTATGACAACACTTTGAAGTGTAGTCCTTGCCTGTCTGCATACAACAATTTACAATCCTTTGGCTACACTTTTAAGTGTGGTAATATTATTTAGGCTATAAAATATTTATATGCCACAATTTCTAATTAAAAAACACCAATATTGTTTTGCAATAAATAATCTCAAGCATTAAATTAGCTAATAAGTAATTCAAATATATATATTTGCAATAAACTTCAAAAGATAGCATGTCTTGTGTACCTACACATACTTATAAAGAAATATTCTAAATATGTTTACACAATAGTTCAAAAAGTACTTTTACAATAGTTCAATATATTCTAGCAATGAATATATTTCACAAAATCAAATGTAATGTATTCAAACGTTTACAATAGTTCAAAAACTCTTCATCATCCACTTCAATGGGATCAATTGACTTGTGGCGACCCTTCAAATTTGATCACCTCCATTTCCCTACACAAATCAGATTGCAACAGTTATAGAAGAGGCAAGAAGTTCCAGATTACATAGTGCAGCAGTTCATGATTGCAGACTGCATATTTTTTGAGTTCAGGCAGCACTGTATTATATCAGATTGTAGCAGCTATATAACAGGGGCAACAGAAGAAATATCCAAAGACACTGTAATGCAGACATGTAAATCAGGCTAGCAATTGCACCAAAAAAACATGGAAAAAAAGGAAACTCAACTCCAACAACACCAAGACACTCTACTGGAGAGACATGTAAGTCTCATAACTATGCTCCTATTCAAGATGGTAATAATAATTCTGAAAATCATTTACAACCTATTGTAAATGAGCAAGTCAGCCAAAATGTTATTCCTTTGAGACAGGATCAGAAACAGGTTGCTGTTATTGACAGACCTCAACAACAAAATGTTACAGCTAACAAAAATGATCCTAGTAAGAAAGGAAAACAGGTTGCTGTTAGTGACAGACGTCAACAACAAAGTGAAAAGTACACAACTCGTAGACTCCAAAGATTAGCCATCACTTGCTTAAACTAAATGTCTTAGTGTTGTCCTTGTAGGATTGTGTTTGATTGTCAATTTCATGTTGGTATATTGTAGTAGAAGTTGTATTAAATTAGTACGCGTGTTTTTGGATTCGATTGTGGTGTAGTATTAGAGACCAATTTGTAAGGTCTGTTGCACAAAAGTGGAAGCTATGTCCAAAGGCTTGGGCAGTGAAATTTTTAGACCTTGACATCAATCCAGCAGACATCTACCACACATAATATCACAGAGACAAGTTATACCTATATTACATGAAAGCAAACCAATTGAACAACGTGCTTATGATCACCTTTAGTCCACTTTCACAATTATGGTATTTTGCATCGTAAAAGACATGCTCCTACATCATGCAACCATGCAAAATTATTCGAAGTCCTTCAAACAATTAAAATTTTGTGGCAAAATAAACTCAACATCAATAAAATCAGAGGGAGAGCTATATAATAACTTTAATTTATGGGATACATAGCATTGTAAGCATTAGCCTTGATACCAAATTTAGAAAGAAATTTTGATATACTTATATTTCTTCCCTAGTGTGTTTGGCTGAAAATAATAAAACACAGTGCACTGACGCTAATTTATCATACTTATGTTTCTTACCAGGTTCACAAGATTTTTTTTCCTGGTGCTTTCAGATTAAAGGTTGCAGACTTGCACTGACGCTAATTTATCATATCGAGGAAGAACAGATTCTTACCCAACAAAAGAGCAATTTTTCCTTGGCATTTTCCAGTAGAAGATCAAGAAACAACTCCAGATTTTCATGCAAATTTTTGGACAACATACATAAATATGTTTACACATATATAAACTTCATAAGTATGAAAGTGAACTAAATTCAGAAACTACCTGATTCTTGATGACCAAACACCTACATTAAATTTCTCAAAGCAGAATTGCAGAAAATCATCATGAAAAGGCCTTTTGAAAACTGGTAAAACAGATGATAACTCAATTAGAAGAATTTCAAAAGACAAAGTAGACTTCAGAATGAAATTGTTGGCGCCACTCCTACCTACTTTCCCTAAAACAATGATGTCCACTTTGAAACCACGCGACACATGTTGAAGCGGAAAAATATCAGCAAGGAGTCCATTCAGATTAAGTTCAAGGAGCTTTTTATTTGAACGTCCATTAAGCGCTCTCCTCAATGAATTCTATTAAAGAAAACTGAGCCCATGTTCAATGGAATATCAAGAATAATCAAAATACTTTATCCCACGATGACCACTGACCAAAATTTTGCCTGCTCTGCATAGTCAGTGAAATTAAACTGGCAGGAATCGCAAAAGAAATATCATACCATGGGCCTTTATCTCACCCGTTCCTCTAACATGTAGGAAACTAACCAGCAACGGTGATACCATGCACGATAATTCATCTTTGATCTCTGTAACAGCAACAAGAGTCAACTTAGATTGCTGGACAATTCACCAGTATGATATATAGCTACACGAGAATCAGTACCCACAAGTTTTGTGCTACCTCTAATGCCTACTGAAATAGAGATTGGAATTTGTTGACAACCTTTTTGATAAAGAATCAACATGTACATCAAATTTTGATGTTCCATCATCCACCTAATAGGCATAGATTCTCAGTATGTTAAGAAAGAAGCAACAGTGAGGAAATCAAACCACAATGTCCACAAAATGCTCATCTCATTTTTCTTTCCCCATGACCACTATAATATCTTTATCAGAACTGGGGAATTACTAATTCCAATTGACATTAGATTGAAGGAAAGCTACTTTAAGGTGAAATAACTAGATGCGAAATAATAAAATGCAGAGTAACTCACAATAGTCACATGGCCGAAGTACCATTCTTCTCAGGTATACATATGTAAAGAGCTACATGTACAAATCTTTACAAATTACTGACACTAATTTATTCAATGCTTAGTGTTGATTGTAGAATCCTTTTTTTGATTATAGATAATCGATTATATATGTACAAGTTCAGTATCAGAAGAAGAGAAATACAGATTGGTAGATGAAATAGCAAGGAGTTGCTATTAACAAGGACCTTTGCTTATTGAATTTAGACGTCAATCGCCAGATGAGCTGGCAAGTACAACAAGTTATTCCAATGATATGATGCTAATATGTTGTTAAATAGGATTAGAGACAGGGTTCTCCTGTTTAGTTAGGGATGGATTTTTTACTGTTTAGTGACAGAAACTGTCCAGATAAACATTGTTAAGTTTCAAATTCTTCGAAGTATGGGTCTAGATCAAAATCCTCATTATGTCGTAAGATATATTGATCCAAAGAACTTACTTGTTCTGCTCCTATCTAAATTGATGCTAGGTTGTTTCACAGAGATGTGCTTTGCTCAACCACATGATGAACATGTTTGAAGCTAACTGAATGTTAAGTATTTAAGGGAAGGTTGTCATCACTCATTTCTCACTTGTTCGAAAGACCTCCTTATTAAGTAAAATTAGGGATAGATATTGAATGTTTAGTGACAGACATCGTCCGTCGTTAAGTAGAATTAAGAATGTATTTTACTGTTTAATGACAGACCATGTTTGTCCTACTTCAATCTTATTAGCACTATAGACCTATGTGGTCTGGTCCTTATGCAGATTTAGTGCACCAAAAAATGACATTCTGCTGAATCTGCTCTTCTACCAGATAAGAACTCTCAAACTATTATGATCATCAAGCACTTCAGCTTATATAGACATTTTAAAGGATAACTAATGTTAGAAAACTTTTTTAAATTAGCTTGAGAAGGCATAATATTTCAACTCTAACACATTTCATGATAAGAGAAATGGAGTTTAAAGAATCAACATATGATATGGGATATCTTATGATAATTTGCAAAATTTAAAGGCTTGACAATAAATTTTAAGAGATAAGAACAGATTACTCATCCTCACAGTCTCGCAACCTAATAATGTTCAAGTAAGGAGCTAATGAGATCATGTAATTTACAAGAAGGAAGTGAGAGACAGGGTGCTACCAAGAGATGAATGAAACACAAAACTAACTTATATCACTACAAATTCTTAACGCAAGTCGTAAGATAAAAATGTAGGCACTTTTTCTGTCTATTTGATTGAAAAATGAGAAAGAATATGAAATCTAGTGATTATTAATCCTAGTATACAAATTGGAGTTAAGCAATTAACTAATAACCAACAAAACGCCCAACATAAAATTTGAAGATGACAACAATAGTCAAAACTACGTCTAAATGCCTCATTTACTATGAAATAGCAATTGATATCTTAAAGAAAGACTTACAGTGGAAAGATAGCAATCTTTTGCCGCCCGATAAGGAGCGGAAAATCCACCATAAGTGTTAGTAGATTGGAAGCAGTAAGACGCTTGCAGAACATGCTACCTCTATCAAATAAAAATGCTAAAAAAATCACCTTGACAATCCTAGTATAAACAAAGTTTGATCACTTGTTAAACCTTTCTTTATACCTCCGGAGCTCTCACATTTTGCTCCTTTAATGACTTGAATCTACAACCTTTTGCTCCTTTAATGACTCAAATCCACAACCGTTTAAGGTAAGAGTTGGAATGTACCTGCAATCCCACTTGTTAAACTCTACTATACACACATGACATAAACCGAAAAAATATGGTTAGGTGAGTGAAACCAGAAAAATTGTTAATATCCCAATATATTGCTTACTTTTTGGAGGTAGAAACATAAGAAGAAAACATCAAATAAACATTGGTATTAAAACGTAAACATGTATTGCATTAAAACTAGTCTCAGTAGAAACAAACCAAATATAATGAGAAAAGCTAATACAACCTAACAACTGTTTAATACTTTAACGATCGAAGACATCTAAAGTTGGTACGATTTTTTATTATTACTAAAAGAAGGAGCCACAATAACTGAAAAATAAACCTTTGAACTTCCCTGTAATTGAATCCACAGATCTCATCTTTATTTATACTTTCTTAAACTATGGATGTTTATTATGACTAAGTAGTAAAAAATAGAATACATAACATGAAAATAGAAGAAAAAGAAAAAACATGAGCCAATGGTGGAGATATTTAGTCCTCTAAAAAAAATTGGTGAATGAGTACCAAGAACTACAATACAAATGACAAAAAAAAACCCTAAAATGATAGAAGATGAGATTGTTATAACAACTCAAACTGGAAGAAATATTGCCTGTACAACCTGAACTCCTTGGCGTAACATTTTGTGCTCCAAACTGCATACGGTGTTATTTGTTTTATATGACCTTTAATTTGTGCTCCAGTAGCGTCAGCAGAGACAAAAAACAGAGCATAGTCGCCTTGACAATGCTTGTATTTATCAAATTTTATTTAAGGGAACTAAATTTTAGCAGCTACAATACCTGATTGTCAGAAACTAGTAGGACTTGAGCATAGACCTCATCAAAAGTTGCATATGCCTAAAGTCGAACACATCGAAACCAAATACTAAATAGTTATTCAATATTTTCTACAATTTGCATACAATAAACTAATAAATTTGTAATTTTGTCGATCCTCTTTGATGCGTGAGAAAACCTTCTGGCGAAATTGGGGCAAAGGAAACCCTTGTAGACAAATCCTACATACTACAACAATTTTTTCAATCAAAATGGAAAACCGCAACAACAAAACTAACGAGAGGCGATGGCCGAAGAAAATCACACTGGTGCGCCATGGTGAAAGTGAAGGTAATGAATACAAAAATGTGTACACCGCCGTACCTGACCATAAAGTGCAACTTACAGAGAAAGGCAAACAGCAAGCCAAAAATGCTGGAGAGCTTATCCGAAGCGTGGTTGGAAACAACAAAGTTTATTTTTATGTATCTCCATTCTTGCGCACTCGTCAGACATTGAAAGAGATAAGTTCGTCATTTTGTAGCAATGAAATCATTGGGCTAAGAGAATAATGCAGGTTGAGAGAAATGGATTATACCAAATTTCAGACTATAGAGACGATGGGGGAGTATAAGAAGGAACGAGAGAGATATGGCAAGTTTTTCTACCGCTTTCCCCATGGAGAACCAACCGCCTATGTCTAAAGAAACATATTGAATGTCTCAAAAATTTCAGATCTAGGGCAACTAGAATCTCTTTTAGAGACTTGGAGAGTTTTTTTTATTGTTTATGAATTTTCTTTTGGTCAATAAAATGGGAGGGAGAGTTTAAAATTTGTTGGAGGGAATAAAATATTTAGTGAAAACTATAAGGCCACACTTGGCAAGTGTTGTTTTTATAATTATAAAAATAGCTCACTTTTAAAAGTGTAGTCATTTATATAAATAGGTGTGGTCAATTATATCATGATGTGACAACGCTTATAAAGTGTAGCCTATACCACTAAAGAGCACGTTTTTACAAGTGTTGCCAATATTATCGTGGTCAAAAGCTAAAAACTAAGGCTACACTTTAAAAGTGTAGCCTTAAAAGGTTTAGGCAACACTTTACAAGCGTTGTCTTGATTTAGTGTGGCTTTAGGCCTAAAATGGTGTAGTGAAAACTTCTTTGTTTTGTAGCTTCTCAATTCTTCCTGATTCATCAAAAATCACATGAACACTTTCTTCAATGCATAATTCTTGTTTTTATGCACCTGTTAAGCCTTGTTAAAGGAAGAATATCTCACAACTATTCTTTCATCACCATTAAGATCAAACTTCTCAATATCATCCTTTTGATCACAAAACATGTAGTATTCACTACTTCAGGCCGAAAGTGCTTTAAAAGATTAAAAGCCAGCTTATTCCACTTGAAGGATGATCTGATATTCTTCTCTTTAACACAAGCATTACAAACTTTGTCATCTGCATATTTTATTTTGGACAGACCACGTACCAGGTCCCTTGACACAAGTTTGTTAAGAAGAGGAGCCCTCACATGGCCGAGTCTCCATGAGTCATTGATCAGTATTCTCACCTTGACCACTAAGGCAAGTGAGACTGTTACTACGAGCAGTGTTCAGATCAGCAATATACATGTTCTTGCATCTCTTTTCTATCAAGATCATCACCCGAGAGAGCAAGTTTGTGACAACACATTTTTCCGATAAGAACTTAACTTCATTTTGTTCATCACAGATCTCCGAAACACTTAAAAAGAATGTACTTTAACCCATTGACATAGTACATAGCTTCAAAAGAGTGTTCCACAGACTTTCAAGTTCTGCCTACACCAAGAATGTACCATTTCTTGCCATTACCAAAAGAGACACCTCCACCTTGAAGTGCCTTGGAAGAGGATGAAGTTTTGTAGTTTTGTCAGTCATGTGATTTGAGCATCCACTATTCATAAACCAACACGAACTGATTCTACCTCCTCTCACTTGCATGGCAAATTACTTGTTACCCTTGGGAATCCATTTAAGTCGGGGTTCCTAGTAAGCAGATAACGGAGCGATGAGAAATTCTTTTGTCCAGTAAGGCAGACTGATTTTCTTCAACTCAGGACCAGAAGCAAGACTAGGTCCCTTCTTCAGTCTATTCCTCTGTTTGGAATATTTTGACGAATTGCCTTCATATTTTTTAAAAACCAAACAATCTTTCTTAAGATGTCCATCTCGACCACAATGCAGACACAACAGATTATCAGCATCAGAAACATTTTTGCTGTGAGGATTGTATGGGGAATCTATCTCCTCACAGCCCAGTCCTTTTCTACTGTTGTTGCCTCGACCAATTAGATTTGTAAGAATCTTAGAAGAATTAGTCCATTTTAGGGATTTTTCCAATTCCTCTTTTACACGGACCATGTCCCTCTCCATCACAAGATTTCTTTCTAGAGCCAATTTTATCTTTATTTCAGCAGTGTGAAACTTATTTTCAAGCTCCAGCTGCAAGTTGCTGGCCTCATTCTTTCCTTTAAAAATTGTAGTAGTTGCACCTTTTATCTTTTCCTTGAGTTCTAGATTTTCAGCTTCTAGAACAACAATCTGATTTTCAATATCTGATATTTGGGCAACTAAAACAATTCTTCCATCTTGAGAGATGTCTAGGCTATTGTTCACAAGATCATTCTCAGTTGTTAGCTCACTTATCAAATCAAGTAGTACAACAACTAGCTTTCTGAATTTACTAGTATAAAAGGTATTTAGGTTTTTCTTGAAATATGATAGGATTACCTTTTCATCAGCATCTTCCTCATCTGACTTTGCCATGAAAGCATCGTCTGAGTGTTCAAAATCATCTGAATCACTTGAGGAATTTTCCCATGCAGTCAGATCCTTCTTCACCGCCTGGAAAAAAGCTTCTATTTTGCTTGTCTTGTGATGCACCTTGTCCCCCTATTTGTCTTTACCTTCTTCAATCCTGACATATTCTTTGTGGTCAGCTTTGTGCATAGGACAGTTTCCAATGGAGTGACCTGGTTGATCACACTTGTAACACACTTCACTTGAGTTGGTAGCCTTTTCATGATTTTCTTCCTTCTGATCAGCCTCATCAATCAGATATGTCCTCTTGTCTTTGCCCTTGAGAATGAGACCCTCCCTTTTTCTGTGCAACTCATGAACTTGAAGATGTTCAAATAGTGCATTCAGAGTCACCACGTCAGGATCTCTTTTCTCATCGCCAAACACAATTTCATTTGTCCAAGATCTGGGAAGAATTTCCAGAATCTTAGAGACTTGCTTGCACACAGGGACATGTTCGTCAAGGAACATGAGCTCATTGGTGATGGTATAGAATCTGGTACGCTATTCATGAATAGATTCACCTTCTTTTATAGTGAAGCTTTCAAACTGAGTAGTAAAGAGATTTATCTTAGATTTCCTTGTTTCCTGAGTACCTTCATATGTTGTTCTTAACAGATCCCAAATTTCCTTCGTTGATTCACAATATGAGATCAGATCGTATTCATTCATACTAATGCCACACATTAGTAGCATCCGAGCTTTGTGGTTTTTCCCGACTAATCTTTTGTCAGAGTCATTATATTGTTGTCAAGTTTTGAGAATGACTCTTGTAACTTCTCCATCTTTAACCTCCATAGTTGGCACATAAGGACCTTCACAAATAACGTTCCATACCTTAATGTACTCAGCCATGAGATAGTCTCTCATTCGAATCTTCCACTATCTATAAAACTGACCATCAAAAAGAGGTGGCCTTGTGGGGGACTGACTTCTTTGCAGGTTCAGTGGTGTCGCCATTCCTCGCATGTATCTCTCTATTGGTGTTAACCAGATAGAGATCCCAAGCTCTGATACCAATTGTTTGAATGTATGCGTCCACCAATGATCACAGGACCAGGTCCCCCGATAGAATAAAAGTGCAGAAAATAAATAGCACAACGTAAAATAGGCACAAGAGTTTTACGTGGAAATCTCCTTGCTCAAGGGAGTAAAACCACGACCTGTCACACAGGATTTTCCAACTGTTTTCACTAATCTTCTCAAGCAAAAGTGAAACACAGATTACAACCACAACAATGAGATTAACACCCTAATCCCATACTAAGTAATACTTTTATTACTTAAATGAGCCAAAGAAATAATCCTATTTTCCACTAAACCAACTAACTCTAGTTGATCTAAACTTTAAGAACTCCAAGGCTAACTCTAGCTACCAAATCCTATCTCTAAGATAAAAGCTTAAATGAGCAGTAACTCTGCTGCACCACACATCAACTAACTCTAGTTTACATTCCTAGGCGACTCTACCCAAGAGAATACCAAAACAATGGTGTAAAAAGGCTTGACCAACGCTTAGCTGATTCAACTAACTAACTCTAGTTAGTACGAATCAAACTAAATACTTAGACAAACAAATTATCTACTATCATTTATAACTCAGGAGTAGATTTACAATGTAAGCACATAAGATACACAACTCTAAATACAACAAAACACTTCAGCCCTCCATCAGGTCCTTTGTTGATATGAGCAGTGTTCTTCCTTGAAGATGGCCTTCTCTTTTCTAGCTTATGAATTTTCAGAGAAAATCCAAATTTTATTTGCCAAATCTTGAGTTTGTATTTTTGTGTAAAGAAACTATATGAAGGAACACAAACTTCTTGAGATCGCCCACTGGCTGAGAGCCTGTTTCTCTGGAAAGACGTGCACCTACCACATCAGAGGTGGAAGCTTTTTTGACAGTTGTCTTGTCGTCCTTTCACATACACAGCCTTGCAGGGACAAGGTCCCTTGCAATGTTCTTTGCGAGTTCTTGAGAAGACTTGTTACCTCTTTTTCTCTTTTGAATGAATGAATCTTCTTGTTGTTTGTCATTTTGATTATATTGATAAAAAATAATTATTGTCCATTGGACAAACAACCTCGTCCGTTTTTATTGGTGAAGTATGCTGACGACTTCACCAACCCACTGACATGACAACTTTACAACTATACACCATTATAAATCTGGACAAGAGAACTCTACTAGGGACCGGGTCCCTCCAATTGTGTGCCACTGAAACAGATAGTCTCATCCGCTCTTTCTATTGGTGCTGTACACTGCACTTTTCACTTACCACCTGACATGACAAGTTTACAGTTGTACCCCATTTAAATCTGGACGAGAGCACTCTGCCAAGGACCGGGTCCCTGCATTTGTGAGGATCATCAAAACACCTAGAATATAACATTTCCCCCCTTTTTGATGATGACACACAAATATTCCTCACATTGAGTTTATTCATTCATTTTCCCTGTCGTCAGTCTCTATAACAAGGATCTGGTTCCTTGTCAGATCCCTAAAGTTTTAAAATCATCAAAACTTAATATCAGCTCCAAACTAATAGATATATTCCCTATAATGAGTAACTGTTAGATAGTAGCTTGTCATTATCCGAAATTGGATCATGATGACACCTACCATAAACCCCTCAGATGCAAATCAAAACCCAAACAATAAGCGATAAATGAAAGGCATAATACATTAACATGATATTTAACTTAGCTTCATTTTACAACTATGACCTTTAACTTTGGGTGTGCTCAAGTAATCACCTAAACTTGTACAAAAATCAACAAAACTATGACCTTTAACTTTGGGTGCACCCAAGTAAGCACTTAAACTTGTAAAAAATTCAACAAATAAACTCTTTCATCCTACATGACACCCTACACGACAATTTTGTGTCGTACATGACATCCTACGTTTAATATGCCATGTAGGATACATGTGTCTACTTGTTCAATTTTATACAAGTTTAAGTGTTTATTTGTGCACACCCAAAGTTGAAGGGTATAGTTGACAGCTGAAGCCAAGTTAACAGTCATGTTTATGTATTATGCCTAAATGAAAACTAGAATATAACTAAGCAGAATCAACACAGACAGAGAATAGGGTCATGGCATAGATATGCATAATGGTACAAAATATACAATAAAGGCACAAAAATGATCAAGAAAGACGAATATACATAAGAACCAAATCTCGATTCTAGTGTCACTGGTACAAGAGTGTCTTAGTATAGAAAGAGACTATCTACAACAAATATGTCTAGTCAAAATACAACATAAATAGGCAGAATGAAAAAGGGAAAGATGCAAGTCTCTAGACGGCAAGAGCTCACCACGATCCAATCAACAACGACCATGGGAGATCAGAAAGCAGCGAGGGTGACTCGTACAACGTGCATCAAAAAAAGATTTAGAAGTGCAATATGAGTACCAAAACACAAGTAACTAGAAGGCATCATAGGCCGACCCGAGCTCAGATAAAAAACATATAAATATAAGAGTCGATAGTGCTATAACTCTGCGAATTCATCTACTATTATGACATTTACCTCTTGGCTCACCAACTTCCCAAGGCAGCAAAAGAACCTTTCATTCTTGATAAGAGATAAGTCCAGAGTATAAGGTTTAAAGTTGATAAGACATTTTTTTGTTGGTTAGTCTTCTCTTCTTGTTGTAGTAATGATGGGCAGTAATTTGGTTTTTATGCTATTAGCCCATTTTTTATGGATAGTTTCTATCCATGTGTTGCAATTAAGTCTTTGGATCTATTAGCCCATTTTTTATGGATAGTTTCTATCCAAGTGTTGAAATTAAATCTTTGGATGATATATGCAACACATCCACTGTTACTGAAAAATTTATAAAAATAAAATAAATAAGTTGAATTATTGAGTTATAAGGAAGATAAGTTTGACTATGGACAATTTTTTATGAAGACAAACTTGTATCAGGGATTTGATAATTCCAACAGGTTCAAAACGTGCTTTATGATTAGTTTGTGTTTAGATGATCTTTATTATTATTATTATTATTATTATAATATTATTCTTATTATTATTATTATTATTATTATTATTATTATTATTATGATGATGATGATGATTATTATTATCTAAAAGACACTTACACTACACAAAACATAATAATTCAATGGCAATTAGTTAACGGTAGTAAATTACCGTTAAATATGTATTTTTAGAGGTAATTAAAAATCCTTGTAAATGTCTCTAAAGCAACTATAATGACATTGAATCAAATGATAATTAATTAATGTTGGTAAAAAACTTTAACACTATTTGTTAATGTGTATATTTATTGCGGCTAACAATTATTTTTGTCTTAGTGTTGGTCTTTTAAATACCCCTAAATCTACTTGAAGTCCTAGCCATCCGCCTCTAACTCCACACAAGTTTGAAGTCTCTATCTACGGTCAGATCCTTTTCTAAATCCCCCTATAACCACTTATTAAAGAGAAATTTTTTCCTAGACTATGGTGGCGATTCTATTATTGTGTTTCAAAATTAGGAGAAACAAAGTTTCAACAAGTAGACTAAAAGGCAAAAGCTACGACTAGAAATCCAACATAGGTGGTCATTATGAAAAGAAATTAGCAAAAGCTACGACTAGAAATCCAACTTAATTAGGTGGTCAGAAAAGAAACTAACTCTTTAGGGAATTTTATTGGCCTCATCATATAACATAGGGAATCTGGTTAGCACCCATACTTAAGAATCGGATTACCCATCGGTGGGATTGAGATATGTGTCATCACGACCTCGATTTTTTGGATAGTAACAATAAGAATTGTGATGCCATCCATGGGCTAATAGCAACAACCCGATCCCATTACTTTAAATGTGGCCAACAAGAAAGGAACAAGCAACGTCTACTTTGTAATCAAATTCAACCCTCTTGTGTCGTGTAAGTGTAATAAAATGACATGTATATATACTTTGACAAATGTGTTTTATAATTCTCATAGATTATAACACAAAGCATGGGCTATTACACATTATATGGGTTTTATTTTTGCATACAAATCATAGACTATACGAAGATAGTGAACTATGATGATTATTTAATCAACAAAAGTAGCAATAGCATTGGCTAATACTCCAACCAAATCCCAAATGACAAGCTCCATGAATAGCTCCCTCCCATTTGATGCATTGATTGTCACAATCCTCAGTAACAACGCAAGGCCCTTTCCATGTTGCACTTAGTGTTTCACAACCTATTGCTTCTGCCTTTTTCATCTCTTGAGTGTAAAAGAAAGCAACAAATCAAAAGTTAACATTATTCTTCTTCTTTTTTTGTATTGACTAGAAATAATTACGAACACCGTAAAAGAAACAGGAATTAACTACGAACTTCGTCGTTAATTTAATTTCAAATCCCCCGTAGCTATCCAAATGTTGAAATAATATATCGTTCCATTTGATTAATGACGAATTTTGTTATTTAGTTAAGAGTTCATCTATCACAAATTTCAGCATCATTCGAATTTTGAGAGTCAATTTTTTTACATTTTGATTGTGAATTCGAACATGAAATCTTCAAGGTTTCAAAATAAAATTTATATATTTCAAATTACGTAAAAATAAGTCACAATGACTGACAATTCAGAATATTTAAAAGTCATATACTCCTCTGTCCAATAATGGTTGTCCACTATTAATTTGGCACCCCTTAAGAAACTATAAATAGAAGAATAATTTTACTATATCATCCTTTGAATATAATAAATACAACATTTTGAAAAATGTAATAAGGAAATGATTATTATTAATGATAAGGGTAAATTAGAAACTAACTGTAAAATTATATTGATTTCATAAAGTGGACAAGTATTGTTGGACATCACAAAATAGTATATTGGATAGCCATTGTTGGACGGAGGGAGTATATAAATCACAGTCAAAGAAAATTATGTTTTACTCTTAGAAGCCAAACGATACCACGTAAATTAAAACAGAAGAGTATGCCTTTTAAATCCGAGATAGTGCTAGGGTTTGTAGTATTTTAAATACTCACTAGTTGATGCGATGAGGAAGAAGAAGCAGAGAGCAAAAAAGGCAGCATAGTGAACTTTCGACTTAGCCATATTTCTGAATGTTATTTTTTAAGTTTTGTGAGGATTTAATTTTACATTTTATAGAGAGAGGGAGTCGGTTATTACTAGAACAAGAAAAAACAGTTGGTTGTGAAAAATACAAAGAGAATAATCAACGTTGGAATCCTATGTCTTTGAGAATGGTGAAGAATTTTATTTTTTTTCATCATATATTGGTTCATATTATATGGTGTTTTTTTATTTTTATATTTAGTTAAAAAATAAATATATATTTTTTAATTAAGAATTATAGTCGTACTTTAATATTTTATTTTATATTAGTTTTTATTTTATTTTTATATCTAGGCATGTAGACATGTGATCTTTTATATTTTTCCCAAGTTTCAACCAATCTTTAGTTTTAAGCATGTATTTATAAATTTTGTTTTTGTTTCAAATTTTATTTCATTTTTCGGTAGATTTTACTTGAGAAAAAAAAATGAAAACCACAAAAATAGTTGTTTAGATGATACTTTTGTTTTCGGTTTTTAAGGAAAAAAAAGGAAAATTTCGAAAAACATGTTCTTTAATTTTTCTGATATTTAATATCCTAGTAGTAGTTTTATTGTTGTTTTTCTTAAAAAAAAAAAACCAAAAATTTTAAAAAATAAAACCCGATAACATGTTGTTAGGTGATTGTAGACATTGAAAATAACTCTTATTTGACTAATAGTATATCTTTCTCTACTAGTATTACTTTTGTATAAATTCTTTTAAATGTAAAATTTTACTCATAAGTTTATGTTATTTATATAAAAAAAATTTAAAAACTATCATTTTAATTTATTTTCTTTTAAAAGACTTATGTTGAGGATGAAGAGGTTATTTGAAACATGTGAAAAGATAATATTAGTAACTTGTTATTATTGTTGTTGACTAGCATATCTTTATAAAATTATATGTAATTAAAGTATTGTAATCACAAATATTCATTTATAAAAGAAACATAAAATTATGTGATTCATCAATATGGCATTTCAAAATATTTTGATATCTTGTTTATGAGCTATAATTGATTATTTTGTAAGATTTGTCTCAACAAGAGAAATAATTTCATACTATGAATTGCTCCAAGCAACTGATCCACTCAACGAGAGCAATTTGATTGGTTCTGGGAGTTTCGTCTCTGCTTACAAAGGCATCCTAAGAGATGGGACTTTCATTGCAGCTAAAGTGTTCAATCTACAATTGCAAGAGGCATTTAGGAGTTTCGATACAGAATGTGAAGTTTTACGCTACCTTGGCCATAGGAATCTCATCAAAGTCATCACTAGTTGTTCCAACCTTGATTTTAAGGCGTTGGTACTCGAATACATGCCCAATAGGAGCCTCGATAAGTGGTTGTATTCACACAACTACTTCTTAGACATCAAACATAGGCTGAGTATAATGATAGATGTGGCATGTGCATTAGAATATCTCCACCATGGCTTCTCATTGCCCGTGATACACTGTGCTTTGAAGCCTAGTAACGTCTTGTTGGACGAGGACATGGTTGCACACCTAAGTGACTTTGGCATTTCAAAAATGATTTCTGAAGAACATTGGGTTATATCGCACTAGGTAAGTTATCTTAATTAATTGCTTTTTCTGAATGTTTTCTTTTTCCTTTTTCTGCCAAGAAATGTTGAATGTAAGTATGGATTGGAAGGATTGGTGTCAACCAAATGCGATGTTTATAGTTATCGGATAATGTTGATGGAAACATTTACAAGGACAAAAAGCATAGTAATGAGATGTTTGATGGAGATCTTAGCTTAAAGCAATGGGTGAGCAATTCACTCCCACATGCAGTAATGGAAGTAGTTGATCCCAACTTAATAACCCCACAAGACAATCACTCAGTGAAAAAATTGATTGTGTGGTATCCATCATGAAAGTAGCAATAGATTGTTGTGTTGAATTTCCTAAAGCAAGGATTGACATGAAAGATGTTGTAGCGAGGTTAACGACCATCAAGATTCAACTTCTTGAATGTTGAACAAGTTCTCAGGTTTAAAAATGTTTGCAAGAACATTGATCCTTTAAATAGGCTATAGATTTACATCTTTTCATCACAACATAGAAAACAAATGTTATGTATACCTCTTCCATCTTGAATTTTTGAAGTGATTTTAGTCTAATCCCCCATTACTTTATTTTATATTTCCTTTTTATAATTGATAGAACTCAATACATAACTTCTAATGGCTTTCATAAAAATATGTTTCATATGTCACTGCAACAATGACAAATTTTAGCCGCGATAAATATACACATTAACAAAGAGTACTGAAATTTTTACCAGCATTAGTTAACTGTCATGGGATTCAATGCCGCTATAGGATTTAAGGACATTTACAAAGAGTGCTAATTAACGCTAAAACATATTTAGCGTCAATTAAGCTATTACCGATAATTAGTTGTAGCTAAAAATTATTTTTGATGTAGCGTGTCCAGATTTCCTCCTAGTGGTACTTTTTTACTTTCTTCATCTCTTGAGTCAATTTAGTTTTTATTCAATTGTCTTCTAGATTAGGGATAAGTGGACAACTAAAATGAGACTGAAAAAGTGTAATATTAATAGAAAAAAAATTGTGATAAAAGAATAACTCGTTTGAGTCTCAAAATATGAACGGCACCAAGTAAATTGCGATAGATGGACTCATAGTTCGTCACAAAACAAAAAAAAAACTCGTAAACCTAACAAGAAATGAGTGTAGTTGGCAGTTAGAGCTCAAAAGAAGTTCCAGTATAAAAGCTTTGCAAGTATTCGTCTGGTTTCAATCGGCGAAAATAACTCTGTTTACAGAACAAAAGCCAAAATGATGAAACTTCTGGGTAAATATCATTAATTACACAACCATCAACCTTCATCTACATACCTACTATATCCCAATACTGGACATCTAACATGTATGTAAGACAAAATTAAAAGCTACTACTTTGGTTCTCTGTTACGTATATATACGAATAAATAAAAACTCATTTTCCAGAAGATCACTATTATAACAATGAAGTCCATAATTAGACAGAGAAAACAGAGTCTGAAACCAATTGAAACTAAGGATAAATCCATTGAAGCATCTGAAGAAGAGCCATTGAGTCCATCATCTAGGCTATTTCACGAGCCCAACTTCAACGTGCACGTTCTAGCTATTTTGGGCATGAAAACAAGAATCAGTACTGAGCAAGCTCCCAGAGAGCATTTGGCTAATACTTTGCTTAAGCATCCTCGTTTCTCCAGCCTGCAGGTACCAGCACAACACTTAATTTGTCTTGCTATCATTTTTAGTCCGTTTAAAAAAGAATGTTTCTTTGACAACTCTTTGATTAACTTTCCACATGTAGTTTGATATTAGACGACAAAACTAAAGAACATATTGGTACATTTTATGTTTGTTTAGTTTATCATCACAAGATTCAAAAGTCTTGTTTATTTTCTTGAATTCAGTGCCAAGTTAAAATCAGGCAAAAAAAAATTAAACAGAGAGATTACTATTTTCAGATTAAAATTACCAAGATGATGAATATGTAACATATAAACATATAAAAACATATATTGCATTTGATGGTAGCCAAAAAAATAAATATGAAATTAGAAGTACTTAGGAACAAGTCTAGTATACTTTTCTTCAGTAAGTTCAACAATACATAAATATTGTTAACCAAAAAAGGGAGAATTGTCTAATTAAAAGCACAAAACCCTCGTATTCAAAAGTCATCTTTACTTTCTTAACCCTCGTGTTTCATAGGTGGTTGATGAGGAAAAAGGCGGAGAAATGAAATGGGTGCGGACGAAGGTGGACTTAGATCAGCACATTATTGTACCACAAATTGATGAACAAAACCTGCAAGAATCACCAGACAAATTTGTGGAGAACTATATTCATAACCTAAGCAAAACCACTCTTGACAAATCGAAACCTATGTGGGATCTCCATCTTCTTAACATCAAAACATCCGATGCTGAGGCTGTTGCCATTTTCCGAATCCACCATTCACTTGGAGATGGCACCTCTCTTATTTCACTTCTCTTGGCGTGTACTCGCCAAACTGCTGATCCAAATAAAGTTCCAACTATTCATGGAAATAAAAAGAGCCTTATTGATTCTTCAGAGCATTCCAATAAGGGATTGCAGCGATATGTTACAAAAATTTGGTCTTTTATGAAATTGTTTTGGAACACAATAGTGGATGTATTGATGTTTATGTCTACAACTATGTTCTTGAAGGACACAAATACACCAATTAAGGGTAGACCTGGTTCTGAGTCTAATCCTAGGCGATTTGTTTACAGGACAGTAAGTCTTGACGATATTAAATTGGTGAAAAATGCATTGAATATGGTAAGTCCATACAAATTAATTCTATATTGTAGCAACACCCTTCTCTTAAATTTTGAAATGTAGATGTTTCTAGCGCGTTTTTTGATGTTGTTATCGGACTTTGTCATTTCTTGAACAGACAGTAACGGATGTCGCTTTGGGAGTAACACAAGCTGGTTTGTCTATCTATCTTAATAGGAGATATGGTAAGTTTTCTGCCTCATGTATTTTGGACTTACTAAGCTTAGTTGATCGAAAATCTTACAGAAGAAATCTTTAATGCGAAATTTTACAGGGGAGGGCAAGAAAGACGGGGGAGAAACAGAGAAAAACAATAATCTTCCGAAGAACATTAGACTTAGATCAACTATACTTATGAACCTAAGACCGGCTGTAGGAATTCAGGTGATGAAATCCATTCAAATTTTAATCAGCACTTAAGTTTTCTTAGATTATATACTTAAAGTTAATTAATTAACAAATAGGCTTTAGCTGATATGATGGAGAAAGACACTGAGGCAAAATGGGGGAATTGGATTGGTTTTGTTCTTTTTCCCTTAAAAGTTGCATTACGAGATGATCCGTTAGATTATATCAGAGAAGCTAAGGCAACTATTGACCGAAAGAAGAATTCACTTGAAGCTTTCTACACATTTTCCATTTCAGAATTAGCACTCAAGATTTTTGGGATTAAGGTAACCAATGTTCATTCTCAATTCTTGATCCTACACATGAGATCTCTTCATTGTAACATTTGACTCTTTTTTCAGACATCAAGTTCGATATCGCACAGAACTATCACCAATACAACAATGTGCTTTTCTTGTTTGCCTGGTCCTCAAGAAGAAATTTGCTTCTACGGCCACCCTTTGGCTTACATTGCACCCGGTTCTTATGGACAACCTCATGTAAGTGTTTTACCCATACTAATTTCAAGTTTGGGAAAAAGGACAAATATACCCTCAAACTATCGTACATGGTATGCAGATACCCTCCGTCATACTTTTGGGACATTGGTGCCCCTATCGTCCAAAAATTAGAGTATATATGCCCTTCACTCTAACGGAAGACTAAATAAGGACACGTGCCGCAACCTTATCCGTCGATTCGATATTTAATAAATGTCGGGTCGGTGGATAAGATTAT
>NW_006238988.1:1569415-1570366 GCF_000226075.1 Solanum tuberosum | reverse complement strand
AGGGGCACCAATGTCCCAAAAGTATGACGGAGGGTATCTGCATACTATTTACGATATTTCGGGGATATATTTATCTTTATTCCCTTCAAGTTTTTGCTTCCGCTCTGAGCTAGCTTTTGGGGTGTGAGTTAGGTCCAAGACCTAATTTTACGGATCTTAACAGTTTACACGCAAATGTAAATTTCAGGCATTGATGATTAATTGTCAAAGCTATGTAAACAAGATGACTTTTGTTCTATCAGTCGATGAAAGCGTGATTCCTGATCCACATCAATTGTTGGACGATCTTGTACAATCTCTAAAGCTAATCAAAGATGCTGTGATAGACAGAGGCCTTTGCCATGAGTAGAAAATGTTGTTTGACAACATAATGTTTAGATTGCACTTCTAGTTTTATGGCTCAAATGTAATTGTTCTATTTTCTTATATGGAAGTATCTTGTTGACATTAATATACACAAGTATAATGTTACTTAACAATGTCATGATAATCATCTATAATATATTTAAGGTATAATACATAAATACGATCTTTAACTTGGGCTCATTTATAATTGAATATGTTAAAATAATGATATTCACTAATAATAGCAAACACCAATTTTATAATTCACTTATCCAAATTTATAATTCAAAAAGTTAAGTTGTAAAACTAAATTAATTATTAGTTACGCTTTATATTTTGTTACAACAATAACATAATCATTATTATCTGAAACATGTGGTTTGAGGAAGGTAAGATGTACCAAAACTTTATCTCTATTTATCTTTGTGAGATAGAAATTTTATTTCTTATAAACCCTAAGCACAACAAAAAAGTAAATTCCCACTAAAGATATTTTTGCTAAGCTAAAAATAGAGGAAAAATGCATAAGTACCCCCCTATTACCCCCGAACTTATAAAATAAGTTCGGGAGGAGGGGGGGGGGGGGTTATTTGAAAAATCTGGCAC
>NW_006238988.1:1568611-1569367 GCF_000226075.1 Solanum tuberosum | reverse complement strand
TTTAAAATGTGGAAATAGTTATTTTTGAAAAGTATAAGGAAATCTGGAAAATTTTAAGTTAAAGTGAGATTTTGGTCAACTTCAAACGACAATAACTCCTAGATCAAGATGAGTTAGATGTATTTCCAGATATGGTTGGAAAAATTTTGGAACGATCTTTCCAACGCCGCCAAGATTGCGCGAATCTGAGTTTGTATGAGTGAGATACCCCCATTGGAAGCTGGGTTGTTCAAATAAGGAAATGTCCAATCCGGATTTTGAAGGGTATTTCAGTCTTTTCCTTATCCAATTAATTAAATTCATTTTAGTGAATTAATTAAGGGTTTAAACAGAACCTTGCCAGTTTTACGCTTTTGGAAAAGAGTTAGGGTTTTAGAGAAGAGGAAAGAAGAGGAGAAAAGAGAAGGAGAAGCAAGGAAATCGTAAAGTTCGTCGAGTTTAGCTTGTGAATTTTGTCGGGGGTGATCCCTACAAGGTATGTGAGTCTCTCGTAGCATTGGGTTCGTTCACCCACGTGCCAAACATGTTTAGTTCAGTGAAATTTGTCACGCCCCGAGCCTACACCCTGGGCGGGACCGGCACCCGGAGACCATTGCTGGCCCCAGGCGAACCCTTGGCCTGGCTTTCTTAACTCAGCGGAAACCTACTCAACAGAATAACTCAATGCCATGCAAAGACATAAACAACTTAAATAATACATATCTGGCCAAAAAGGCAACTCGAGTCTCAAAATAGAATATTTACATAGATACATAG
>NW_006238988.1:1564335-1566406 GCF_000226075.1 Solanum tuberosum | reverse complement strand
TAGTTAGGTTCTTAAGTACTTTTTCTGGGTATCTGTATCTAAAAGTAATTTGAGAAAAAGAACCGAGTTTCGGTGAATTGGGCTGGAAAACGAAGAAGAAATTTCGTCAGAGGAAATCAGATGGTGGCCGCGCATTGTGCGCCTAGTTCTCAGATTTGAAGTTTCAGCTTCGTGTCGCGGAGCTGACACGAGGTGTTCTGCCTCAAAAGATGTTTTCGGAACCAAAATTTAATTTATGCCTGCGCGTCGCGGACCCACCTTTAAATCTTGATTTTCGGTCTTTTTTTCATGTTTAGCTATCTATCTTTCCAATCACAAATCTTAATCCTTGAATCAATAATTTAATTCTAAGGATCAGTTAAGAGTCAAGTCAAGAGCAGTTAAGATCAAAGTCAAGAGAAGTCAAGAGTCAAGTAAGAGAAGTTCATTTCAAGTTTTCATAAGTCTTTTACAAACGTATTAACTTTGTTTTAAGACTTAAGTTTTGAGTTCAGTAAAGAGTAAAGCTTGAATTTCATTTCTCAAAAGTATATGAGGACTATGTATTCCCAAAGAGTTTAAAATGTTTTCACATTTAAACATGAAAGGAAACCTTGATTTCCAAAAAGCCTTCGGGCTAGTTTTTAGAAAAGAGTAACTGCTTTCATAATAAAGCAAGAGGGGAAACTTTGATTTCCAAGATAGCCTTTGACCTAAGTTTTTTGAGCAATAATCTCAAATCACAGAAGAAGTATGTTTTAAACATAAGAGCTAATATTATATTTTTGGGAGTAGTATTGAGCACCGATATGGGGATGCGAGTTCACATTAACTCAAGTCTCCATAAACCATGTAGCCATCATGGGTAGAAAAGGGTCATACTTTTTAGATGAATCCTTTTCGTATAGACTAGTGAATCCACTTAGTAGTTCAGGTCCTATACCACGACAAGGCTTAGGATGGCCCGGGCAGCGTGGGGCTAATAACGCTGTATCATCACTATAGTTCTTAAGTGTTGGTTGTCAGTTAGAAATACTCCATCAACAGTAATTGCATGTTTCCTCAAGAGGTTCTGCTTAGTATGGATGAGGGTATGAGACTTCATTCATGCATTGCACAAGTAGACTTTGAGAGGGATCATGATATGTTTTTTGTATGATTTTATGATTATGAGTTGACAGCATGTTTTAAACATTTTTCTTTTTCTATATATTGCATTTGTTTTAAATTGCTTTATAATGACATGAGTTCAGTTAAGTATTCATGAGTTGAGAAGAGCCAAGGTAAGTGTTTCTTTTAGATTCTTTTTCCAGCCTATGTTGTTTAGCATTCCAACTCGCATACTCGTACATTCAATGTACTGATGCCAGTTGGCCTGCATCGTCTTATGATGCAGACACAGGTAACTAGGATCGGCATTTCGGCGCATCGTTGACTAGTGGATCCATTTAGTAGTTCAGGTCCTATACCATGACAAGGCATAGGATGGCCCGGGCAGCGTGGAGCTAATTACGCTGTATCATCACTAAAGTTCTTAAGTGATGGTTGTCGGTTAGAGAAACTCCCACAACAATAATTGCATGGTTTCTCAAGGGGTTCTACTTAGTATGGATGAGGGTATGAGACTTCATTCTTGCATTGCACAAGTAGACTTTGAGAGAGATCCTGATATTTTTTTTTTATGATTTTATGATTATGAGTTGACATCATGTTTTAAACAATTTTGTTTTTCTATATATTGCATTTGTTTTAAATTGCTTTATAATTAAATGAGTTCAGTTAAGTATTCATGAGTTGAGAAGAGCCAAGGTAAATTTTTTTTTTCAGATTCTCTTTCCAGCCTATGTTGTTTAGCATTCCAACTCGCATACTCGTACATTCAATGTACTGATGCCAGTTGGCCTACATCGACTTATGATTGTCACGCCCTGAGCCTACACCCTGGGCGGGACCGGCACTCGGAGACCATTGCTGGCCCCAAGCGAACCCTTGGCAAGGCTTACTTACTCAACGAAAGACTTAAAACACAAAAATAGTCTAAATAAGGACTTGTGAAATAAACTGAGAATGTCTCAAAGGAAGCATTCAACTG
>NW_006238988.1:1563867-1564064 GCF_000226075.1 Solanum tuberosum | reverse complement strand
GATCCGGGGTACCTGTGTCTGCATCGTCATAAGATGCAGGCCAATTGGCATCAGTATATTGAATGTACGAGTATGCGAGCTGGGAAACTAACCATAATTAAAGCTTGGAAGAGTACACGAGGACACTTACCTTGGCTCTGTTCAACTCATGAATAACTGAACTCAATATATAAAGCAATAAGACACATGCGATTTAT
>NW_006238988.1:1552025-1562027 GCF_000226075.1 Solanum tuberosum | reverse complement strand
TTGATCCAGTGAGCAGTTCAGAGTCTGTTGGTGAGCCTCCTTGCATTCCGGAGGGTCCATTTCATTGTTTTCTAGTTTAGTTCGTTTAGATGTTGTGGGGTTTGTCCCAACATCCATCTCAGTTGTTATTAGAGGCCTCATAGATAGTCAGATGTTAGTTCTTTAGTCTTTTCATTGTCATTATTCCATGTTAAGACTTTGAGTTTGCCTTAATGGCCAGTTGAATGTTCCTTTCTAACGTTCCAGTTTATTATATGAACTTATCTTTGTTGATTTTAAGTCTTCCGCTAAGTGAAGTAAGCCAGGACAAGGGTTCGCTTGGGGCTAGCAATGGTCTTCGAGTACCAGTCCCGCCCAGGGTGTTGGCTCGAGGCGTGACAAACTTGGTATCAGAGCACATAGTTCAAAAGTCCTAGGGAGTCTTTGAAGCTGTGTTGGTAGAGTCCTAGTTATCGGTGTGAAGCGCGCCACATCTATAATTAGGAGGCTGCAACATTTAGGAAAATTTCTCACTTCTTTCACACTCATTTCATGTGTTAGAGTTTGATATCTAAAAGGTTTCTCTCTGATTCGTGCCTGCGCGTGTTTAAGATAATCATGCCTTCACGAAGAGCAGTCAGAGGTCGTCCAGCTAGGAGAAATGTTGAGGAGGATGAGTTACCTAATGTACCTGAAGTACAACCTCCAGGGGAAGTTAATCATGCTGAATTCCGTGAGACTATCCGGATGTCAAGCCAAGTTGTGACTCATTAAGTTGGATAGAGAAGAAATCGACAGGAAGTGGCTGATACTTCAAAAATCCTTGAGTTTTTAGGGATGAATCCACCAAGCTTCACAAGTTCAAGTGTCATAGAGGATCTAGAGAACTTTGTTGAAGTACTTCAGAATTTTTTTGAGATATTGCCTATTGTTGATGCTGAGAGGGTGGAACTAGCTGCATACCAATTGAAGGGTATCGCTAGAGTCTGGTTCGACCAATGGAAAAAGAATAGGGCTGAGGATACGCCAATAGTAAGTTGGGCCGTGTTTGAGAGTGCTCTCATGGGACGTTTCTTTCCCCGTGAGTTGCGAGAGGCAAAGATAAGAGAGTTTCTCATCCTTAATCCGGAGTCTATAAGTGTTTATGAGTACATTCTGAAGTTCACACAACTTTCCCGCTATGCCCTGGAGATGGTTGCTGATATGAGGAACAGGATTAGTTTATTTGTTGCTGGGTTGTCTCGTCAGTTAAGCAAGGAAGGCAAGGCAACAATGTTGATAGGGGATATGGACATAGAAAAGCTAATGATCCATGTGCAACAAGTTGAGGAGGATAAGCTGAAGGATAGAGAAGAGTTTAAGAATAAGAGGGCTAAGACATTAGGGAACGAGTTCAGGCAGCAAAAGAGTAGTGCGAACTGGTCTTCCTTCAACAGAAACAGAAGGGACCTGCCCCATCATCTGCTAGTGCACCTACACCTAAGAACAAAAGTGAGTACAATAGTCAGAATTCCCAGAGTTTCAGGGCTAAACTTGCCTATTCTCAAGGCAGTATGGCACAAAGGGGTAGTAAGCCTCCTGCATGTGCTAAGTGTGGCAGAAACCACTCAGGTATTTGTCGTGAGGGCTCTACTGGTTGTTTCAAGTGTGGTCAGAACGGTCATTTTATGAGGGAGTGTCCTGAGAACATGCAAGGTAATGGTAATAGGGGTAATAGGGCCCCGCTTTCTTCAGTTGCTCCACCAGACAAAGCTACACCTCGAGGAGCTACTTTAGGTACTGGCGGGGAAACAAACTGCTTGTATGCTATCAATTGTCGCCAAAAGCAAGAGAATTCGCTAGATGTGGTCACTGGTATGATCCAAGTCTTTACTTTTGATGCTTATGATTTGCTAGACCCAGGAGTAAATTTATCTTTTGTAACCCTTTATGTTGCTATGAACTTTGATGTTATTCCTGAGCAACTTAGTGAACCATTCAGTGTTTCTACACCTATTGGTGAGTCCATTCTAGCAGAGCGAGTTTATCGTGATTATCCCATTTCCGTCAATCACAAGAGTACCATGGCTGATTTAATTGAGTTAGACATGGTAGATTTTGATGTCATTCTTGGTATGGACTGGCTTCGTGCCTATTATGCCTCAGTTGATTGTAGGACTTGAGTAGTCAAGTTTCAGTTTCTAAATGAGCTAGTCTTAGAGTGGAAAAACAGTTTAGCAGTGCCTAAGGGTCATTTCATTTCGTACCTTAAGGCAAGAAAGTTAGTTTCTAAGGGGTGTGTCTATCACTTAGTCTGAGTTAATGACTCAAGTGTTGAGCTACCTCCTATTCAGGCAGTTCCAGTAGTAAAAGAGTTTCCAGAAGTCTTTCCAGATGATCTTTCCAGAGTCCCTCCTGAGAGAGATAGACTTCGGTATAGATATTCTTCCAGATACTCATCCTATCTCTATTCCGCCATACAGAATGGCACCAACAGAGTTGAAAGAGTAGTTAAAAGATCTATTAGATAAGGGCTTCATTCGACCAAATGTCTCACCTTGGGGAGCTCCGGTCTTGTTTGTGAGAAAGAAAGATGGTTCCCTTAGGATGTGTATAGATTACCGTTAGTTGAACAAGGTTACCATCAAGAATAAGTATCCTCTTCCGAGAATTGATGATCTTTTCGATCAGCTTCAAGGTGCTTCCTATTTCTCGAAAATTGACCTCAGATCAGGCTATCATCAAATAAGAGTGAGGAAATGTGACATTCCAAAGACAACTTTCAGAACCATATATGGTCATTATGATTTTTTGGTCATGTCCTTTGGTTTGACTAATGCACCAGCAGCGTTCATGGATCTTATGAATAGAGTCTTCAAACCTTATTTAGATATGTTTGTTATCATTTTCATTGATGACATACTAATCTATTCAAGGAATGAAGAAGATCATGCTAGTCATCTCAGAGTAGTTCTCCAGACTTTAAAGGATATAGAGTTGTATGCCAAGTTCTCTAAGTGTGAGTTTTGGCCTGAATCTGCATTCCTAGGACACATTGTGTCTGGAGAGGGAATTAGAGTTGATACTCAAAAAATAGAGGCAGTGCAGAATTGGCCTAGACCCACATCTCCAACTGATATTAGGAGTTTCTTGAGTTTGGCTGGATATTATAGAAGGTTCGTGTCCACTCAGAAAGAGCTTAATCTCAGGCAAAGAAGGATGTCTATGGGTAGTATCACCCATTTCGAGGAAGGTAAGAAGGAGTTAGAACAAGAGGTGCATAGACTTGCACGATTATGAGTTTGATTAATAGATTCCACAGAAGGAGGAGTAGTGATGATGAATGGGTCTGAATCATCATTAATGCCAGAAATAAAAGGCGAGAAAGACCAAGACCTTACCTTGCTTGAATAAAAGGCAAATGTTCATACGCACAAAAAGTGATGGCTTTTGAACAAGGGGGAGATGGTGTATTGAGATATCAAGGTTGGTTGTTTGTACCAATGGTAGTTGATTGAGTTACTAGAAAGTATCACCATGAAGGGTGTTATGAGATTTGGTAAGAATGGGAAACTCAGTCCCCGATATATTGGTCCTTACAGAATATCTAAGAGGATTGGCAATGTAGCTTATGAGTTAGAGCTACCACCAGAGTTAGCAGTAATCCATTCGGTGTTCCACATCTCCATGTTGAAGAAGTGCATGGGAGATACTTCACTTACCATACCAACTGAGGATATTGGTATCAAGGATAGCTTATCTTATGAGGAAGTTTCGGTTCAGATTCTAGATTGCCAAGTTCGCAAGTTGAGGACTAAGGAAGTAGCATTAAGTCAACGTTTTGTGGAGGAATCAGTTTGTAGAGAAGCTACTTGAGAAGCTAAAGAGGATAGGAAAAAGAGATACCCACCTATCTTCGAAGTCGGAGAAGTTCCAAATTAAGGTACTTATCCTTTTATTGGCATTGATATTAAGTTGGCATGTTGAAATTGCATGGTGCTTGTTGGGTGCTTAAACTATATGTTTGATGTGACACCCTTAGCCTAGTAAGAGTAATCTCATTCGAGGACGAATGTTCCCAAGGGGGAGATATTGTAACATCTCGCAACTAGAAAGAACTAGAAGGAAGTTTAAAATTTGGAAATAGTTATTTTTGGAAAGTATAAGGAAATCTGGAAAATTTTAAGTAAATTAAAGTGAGTTTTTGGTCAACTTCAAATGACCATAACTCCTAGCTCAGGATGAGTTAGATGTATTTCTAGATATGGTTGGAAATATTTTGGAACGATCTTTCCAATACCGCCAAGATTGCGCAAATACGAGTTCGTATGAGTGAGATACACCCATTGGAAGCTGGGCTGTTCAAATAAGGAAATGTCCAATCC
Source organism: Solanum tuberosum (assembly GCF_000226075.1). Lineage (NCBI taxonomy): Eukaryota > Viridiplantae > Streptophyta > Magnoliopsida > Solanales > Solanaceae > Solanum > Solanum tuberosum. The sequence goes on along the minus strand of NW_006238988.1, from coordinate 1,557,684 downwards.
GGATTTTGAAGGGTATTTCAGTCTTTTCCTTATCCAATTAATTAAATTTGTTTTAGTTAATTAATTAAGGGTCTAAATTGAACCTTGTCAGTTTTACGCTTTTGGAAAAGAGTTAGAGTTTTAGAGAAGAGGAAAGAAGAGGAGAAAAGAGAAGGAGAAGCAAAGAAATCATCAAGTTCGTTGAGTTTAGCTTGTGGATTTTGTTGGGGGTGATCCCTACAAGGTATGTGAGTCTCTCATAGCATTGGGTTCGTTCACCCACGCGCCAAAACATGTTTAATTGAGTGAAATTCGTCCTAAAAGAGTTTTGAAAGTTGATGTTCTTGACATGAATTCTTGAATTTGAATGTTGTTCTTGAATTGGGATGAATTGAGAAGTTTCTGAGTTCGTTACGTCGCATTATAGAGTCGTTTCGAGTTAGGTTCTTAAGTACTTTTTCTGGGTATCTGTATCTAAAAGTAATTTGAGAAAAAGAACTGAGTTTGGGTAAATTGGGGCTGGAAAACGAAGAAGAAATTTCGTCCGACGAAATCAGAGGGTGGTTGCGCGTCGAACGCCTAGTGCCCAGATTTGAAGTTTCAGCTTCGCGTCGTTGAGCTGACACGAGGTGTTCTGCCTCAAAAGACGTTTTCGGAACCAAAAATTAATTATGCCTCCGCATCGCGGACCCACGTTTAAATCTTGATTTTCGGTCTTTTCTCATGTTTAGCTATCTAAAATCACTCCTAAACAACATGAGATCTTTCCAATCACAAATCTTAAATCCTTGAATCCATAATTTAATTCAAGGATCAGTTAAGAGTCAAGTCAAGAGCAGTTAAGATCAAAGTCAAGAGAAGTCAAGAGTCAAGTAAGAGAAGTTCATTTCAAGTTTTCAAAAGTCTTTCACAAACATTTTAACTTTGTTGTAAGACTTAAGATTTGAGTTCAGTAAAGAGAAAAACTTGAAGTTCATTTCTTCAAAAGTATATGGGGACTATGCATTCTCAAAGAGTTTTAAATGTTTTCACATTTAAACAAGAAAGGAAACCTTGATTTCCAAAGAGCTTTCGGGGTAGTTTTCATAAAAGAGTAACTACTTTCATAATTAAGCAAGAGGGGAAACTTTGATTTCCAAGATAGCCTTTGAGCAATAATCTCAAATCACAGAAGAAGTATGTTTATAAACATAATAGCTAATATTATATTTTTGGGAGTAGTATTGATCACCGATATGGGATGCGCGTTCACATTAACTCAAGTCTCGATAAACCATGTAGCCAGCATGGGTAGAAAATGATCATACTTTTTAGATGAATCCTTTTCGCATAGACTAGTGGATCCACTTAGTATTTCAGGTCCTATACCATGGCAAGGCATAGATGGCCCGGGCAGCGTGGGGCTAATAACACTGTATCATTACTAAAGTTCTCAAGTGTTGGTTGTCGGTTAGAGAAACTCCCACAACAATAATTGCATGGTTCCTCAAGGGATTCTGCTTAGTATGGATGAGGGTATGAGACTTCATTCATGCATTGCACAAGTAGACTTTGAGAGAGATCCTGATTTTTTTAATTTTATGATTTTATGATTATGAGTTGACAGCATGTTTTAAACAGTTTTTTTTCTCTATATATTGCATTTGTTTTAAATTGCTTTATAATGAAATGAGTTCAGTTGAGTATTCATTAGTTGAGAAGAGCCAAGGTAAGTGTTTCTTTCAGATTCTCTTTCCAGCCTATGTTGTTTAGCATTCCAACTCGCATACTCGTACATTTAATGTACTGATGCCAGTTGGCCTGCATCGACTTATGATGCCGACACAGGTAACTAGGATCGGCATTTCGACGCATCGTTGATCCAGTGAGCAGTTCAGAGTCTGTTGGTGAGCCTCCTTGCATTCCGGAGGGTCCATTTCATTGTTTTCTAGTTTAGTTCATTAGGATGTTGTGGGGTTTGTCCCAACATCCATCTCAGTTGTTATTAGAGGCTTCATAGACAGTCAGATGTTAGTTCTTTAGTCTTTTCATTGTCATTATTCCATGTTGAGACTTGAGTTTGCCTTAATGGCTAGTTGAATGTTCCTTTATAACATTCCAGTTTTTTATATGAACCTATCTTTGTTGAATCTAATTCTTCCGCTGAGTTAAGTAAGCCAGGCCAAGGGTTCACTTGGGCCAGCAATGGTTTTCGAGTGCCAGTCCCGCCCAGGGTGTAGGCTCGGGGTGTGACAGTAATAGGACCTTAGTATAGTACAAGTGTGTTTCTGAGATTTTGGGCATAGGTCGAGGTAGTTTATGCATCTTCCCAAAAATAAAAAATGTTAGAACTAAAAACACATATATTCCTTTTGAGATATATGTGTGTGTGTGTATATATATATATTTTAGATACTATAGAAAAACTTATTTTAGGAGATTTTCAAGTATTTTCCAATTATAGTATTCTTATTTTTTAATCATTTTATATTTCTAACTGTTTGCATCTAATTATGATAATTGGAGTACATCGAAAATTTATTTGATGATTTTATTTATAATTTTTCTTCAAATATTATTTTTTATTATTAGATATATTGTATTGCAAAATAGGATAATAGTTATTATATTTGTTGATTTAATATAACCTAACACGTTTAAATAAATAAAATCACAATTATAATTAAATTTAATAGCGTCCACGCATCGTGCGGGTTACTATACATACTAATTATGAGTAAAAGGTATATATATTTTATTTGATACACGTAAAGCCTAGAATAACTTTTAACAAATAAAAGTGTGCTTAAAATTGAATTCAATTTTATTGTTAGGTAGATAGTTAATAGGGAACAAATTGAATTGTGTCACTCTATATTTATTACTCCCTCCGTCCCATTTTATGTGATGTAGTTTGACTCGGCACGGAGTTTAAGAAAGAAAGGAAGACTTTTAAAACTTGTGGTCCAAAATGAATGATAGAAATTTGTGTGGCTGTAAATCATTTCATTAAGGGTAAAATAGACATTTTATAGTTAAATTGTTACTAAATATAGAAATGTGTCATTCTTTTTGGGACTGACTAAAAAGGAAAGTGAGTCATATAAATTGAGACAGAGGGAGTAGTAAGTATGTCACATAGATTATTTTTTTAATTTTATTTTTAAAAGAAAAAAGATAAATAGTTAAGGTCAAAATACATATTTTAAAAGATGAATTGACATCTATTTATTCAATATATATACACTCTTATTTAGAAACGGAAGTTGAGGTACGAACACTACATTATGAATTGTACTAAAAGTTAATATATTAAAATGTGACAAATAATAAGAATTATATTATCTTATTGACTAAATGATAATTGACTAATGCTAAAGTGCATACGTGTCTTTTTTTGGGTTAAAATTTGCATGTGCAATTGTATACATGTCCTATTATGAAGCTCACCGCAGACTCTAGGTTTTCTTGATGTTCAATTGTTTCCATTTCATCAGTTTAACAATTTAGTGTTTTTGAAATACTCTTACCACTAATATCTTTTTTTTGTACTCTCACCGTCCTTTTTTATTTTTCATGTTGCGATTTTCGAAAGTCAATTTGACTAATTTTCAAAGTTAAATTAGATAACATTAATTCAATATTTTTTAGATATTCTAAAACTATACGGAAAGTACTATAAATTACAATTTTTTGCATATCAATATCATGAAAAAATACATTATAAAATGTTAATCAAAATTTTTATAATTTGACTCCGAAAAAGGAAACTATGACAATTAAAAATGGACGCAAATGATAATAGTTATTGCCATTGCAAAGATGAAACATATCAGTGTTATACTTCGTCTGTCTCAATTTGTGTCATGGGATAATAGTTAGAATTTTGAAATTTCAAACTTCTATTGAATTTAAATATATAACTTTAAATTTTCTGAAATAAATTTATATATTTAAAAATTATATTAAATTATAATAATAAATAACTTAAAATATTTAAAATACGTAAAAATGTTACCAACAGAAAATTGATTCACTAAAATTGTTCTTCAAAAAAAAAAGAATAAAAACACCCTCAAAATTTCAAGAATCTCACCTAAATTGGGAACGCGGGGGAAAATATCATGTAGGGAGTACTACATTTGTCTAAGAATTATTTTTCACTATTTTATTACCTCTTCAGAATTTGTATTATATTTTTCTTACATTTATTTTTCACTATTTTATTACCTCTTGAGAATTTGTTCCTATACTATTCACAATATCTTTTTTTGCTTGTATGTAATCCATACTATTTCTCATTTATATACCGAAACAATCATTTTTGAGTAAAGCAATAGCTGGGAAAAAAATGTAGGAACTAAATCTTTGTGTTTTTCTGCACATATTGTAAAGGAAAAAGCCTATGCTATACATATGTAGAGAAGAAAGGTGGATTATAGTTAATCAATCAATATCCATTTTTACTGCTCCATCCATTTTGACATATTTTGGTAGTCTACGAGCAAAATAATGACAGATCATCAATGAGGTTCATAACTAAATCTAGCATTTTTTAGTAGTGGCTAAATGGGTATACAAAAATTGCTCGGTCTTAGTTTTTTAAGAAAATCATCTAGATTTATCTAGTAGAGTTAGACATGATCGATTTTGATCTTATTCTAGGTATGGACTAGTTTCACACTTGTTATGCCACAGTTGGCTATAGAACCAGAGTTGTTAAATTTCAGTTTCTGAATAAGCCATTCATATTATAGAAGGGTACTATCTCAGTGCCTATAAGTTGGTTTATCTCATGCCTTAAGGTCAGAACGATGATTTCTAAGGGTTGGATCTACCATCAAGTTCAAGTTAAGGATACCATTTTTGAAACTTCAACTCTTCAGTCAGTACCTATGGTAAATGAATTTCCAAAAGATCTTCCTGGAGTCCCTTCCAAAAGGGAAATCGACTACGAAATAAACCTTTTTTCAGATACCCAAACTATCTTTTGACCAAGATGAAAATTCCTGACAGGGTGCTCGAGATTCGTTTGGAACTCCATGTGCGCAAACAAAATATTCTTCCCCAAGAAATTCAGTATTTCAGACTCAATGGAGCCGTCGAAACTTCCAACCGATTTTGTCTCGATAAAAAGTGAATCCCACACCCAAGCTAAATTTTAAACCAAATTCCACAAGGGGGCTCGGGATTAGCTTGGAATCCTCGAGATCCGCATGAAGGGGGTAAATCTGGATCAAACTCGACGTTTTGGAGCTAACGGAACTATTAAAATTGTATTCTAAGGTTGTTTTCCTAAATTTTTTATGAAGTCAACTGTTCAAGTTTTAGAAGGTTCAAAACACAGAAACTTGCACAGAATCGAAACGAATGACCCGGTGACCGAACTGTTAGTCCTAGAAAGCAAGTCATAAATGACTTGGGGTCACTATATGACCACCATTGAAGGATCATTACAATATACCAAAACAATCGGTGAATGCAGGTGTCACGCCCCGAGCCTACACCCTGGGCGGGACCGGCACCCGGAGACCATTGCTGGCCCCAGGCGAACCCTTGGCCTGGCTTTCTTAACTCAGCGGAAACCTACTCAACAGAATAACTCAATGCCATGCAAAGACATAAACAACTTAAATAATACATATCTGGCCAAAAAGGCAACTCGAGTCTCAAAATAGAATATTTACATATATACATAGCT
>NW_006238988.1:1541447-1549899 GCF_000226075.1 Solanum tuberosum | reverse complement strand
GTTCAAAGTTGGCCAAAAATTCACATTTTTCCATACTTAGCCAAAATTTCCCAGATTTTCAAATCCTTTCCAAAATGAAAATTTTCAAATTCTTAGCCTCTTCTTAGCTATTTCAAATTGTCGGATGTTACAGCAGGTACTGATCATCAAGCGTAGACTATCCTCACAAAATCAACTCATAAAATTCTCCCTATGAGCTCACTGACGAACCTCAATGGAGAATTCCTAAATCCCCTTGTGCCATCGACAAAGGGAGTTTTCTAGATAAACAAGGAGACTTATGGAATTGATGAAAATTCGTTGCGTTCTTGAACTAGGGCTGCTTGACTTCTCTCTCTAATTTTCTCTATGTTTGATGAATTTTTTTGGTGAATAATAGATTAGGTTAGGTTCTAATTTGTACTAGGCTAAAACTGACCAAATACACGTAGTTTAGGGGTTAAACGACGTAGTTTAGGTGTCCAACACATAGGGGAAAAGACCAAACGACCCCTGACTTAAAAGTCTGATGGGCTGACCACGGCCCCTCTGACGGGCCGTCAAAGGGACCACAGACCCTGGAGTAGGTCGTGGTCCTTGGTCCAGTAGCTGCTGACTTTGGGGGCTTCGACCACGAGCCCTACCACGGCCCGTGTGTAGGACCACGAACCGTGAAGGTCAACGTGGTTCTTCACTTGGATAGGTGTCCTGCTGGCTCAAGTCTACCCACCCTCCCACGGTCCATCATCAAGACCACGTCTAGTGGAGGGCTTCGTGGTCTGATGTTAGGGCCTGAGGGATTCTAAATCTCCACCACGGGCTCCAATAGGGCCCGTGAGGTGGTCCACGGCTCGTGAAGGGTCCCGTGGTCCACCTTATCTGGAGGATGCTGAGTCTATGGGCAGGTCAACAGACCGTGGACCCTAACACAGTCCGTGAACCCTGTTGTGGTTCACTGTTTCAGGTGATTTTCTGCTGCACTTTTCTAAGTCTGGTTTTTGAGTTGTTACATAATAACCCATATGAACCTAATTAATGGGATCTCCAATCACATAGGTTGGGTTACCCTCATTGTTGATCTTCTCAAATGACAAAAGTCTTACTCCCCTCAATGTTTCATTAGTCAGTGAATTGATCAGATTCACCTTCCACTAGACATTATTTATTTACACAAATAACTCATCTCACTGCAGTATTTTCATCACATTGTGTCTCAAACACATGTATCTAATTTAGTCACATAAAAATTGGTTTTATTCCAATTGGAATACACACTAATAGTTGTCTTAACCACTTAGTCTCATCACTAATCAACTCCACAACAACTAACTCTATTTAGTTTATTTTTATATTATAGTGCCACCACAAATAATAATTCATAATTACTTGTGAATTTTCAGATTCACATTGCATCATTGTACCCTTCTAGTATAAAAAAATATTCAATTTTTTTGGTACTATACTTGTGACACCAATGACTTCCTTTCAAAATAATGCATCAAGAAGCAATAGTATTTTCAACAAGAATATGGAAAATAAAATCACTTTTAAGAAAACATAACAACATTTTTTTCCCTTTACCGTTACATTCAATGACATCACAACTATGTATATGCAACATTTATTAACATACAGTTAAAAAACTTAGATCATGTTTTTCTTTACACTTTTCTTTAAGATCATAGCACAACATTGGCAACATATCCCTACACTTTCAAATATTTCATAACAGAGGAATAACATTCATAACCTAGCAAGAAACCCCATATTTCATAATAGAGGAATAACATTCATCACCTAAGCAAGAAACCCCTACACTTTCAAATATATTATAAAGTTTATTTTATTGCAGCATACCAATTTATACATCAAAAATAGTCTATATATGATAACTTAGCCAATTTAATAAATTTTAGTTAATAGAAGCATTCGGTCAAACAACAAGCATAAAACTCGTGTCCATTAATATGTACAAACAAGTCAAATCTAGAAATGGTAATTCACTAACATTAGGCAATGTGTCAGTTGCAAAGATGAAACAAAATATAATTCTGGGCAATTTTTTTCTTTATAATTATCAAAAGTAATATAATAGCAAATTAAACATTAAAAGCACATACCACCACAGTTGACATTTTATCAAATTCTTATAAAGATTCATTCATTTTCAATAATCACATAAAATCAAATTGACTTGACTACTACAATCATGTACCACCTCAAAAAATGTCAATATATAGATGTGAATATCTAAGAAGAATTTTTCATTCTAAGAACTTCAAGTAGTTCTAGAATCACCAACACATATAATTTTTTCTTCTTCTCCAATTTGGGTGTAGGACACAATAATTTTAATTAGAATAAATATACTCAACAATACAAAAATCTAACACCCAATTTCTCACTTTCACATATTAGCCACAAGATTCGCTTGATAAATGACCACAACAATTTACATCATCCTCTTAGTCACATTTATTTTTACTTAGCGAGATTATCATTTCTCCGAATCTTCTCAAACATAGAAGGATATGATGACTTAATTTACCACACACAAATTCAATAAAAATATGAACTTATAATATCATCACATACCTTATTAGCTTTAACTCACAAAGATTTAGTCATTCTCCGCAATAATGATTTTATATGTCTTTGCCTCTTCAGACTTCAGTCCAAAACGAGCAACATCCAAGTGAGAAACATTAACCTCAACTAAGTGGGCACCTTTAGGCCAAACAAAATTTTCAATTGGAATTCCACTAGACCTTTCTTTCTCTTCCTTTTTTCTTTTGTTTTCATTGCATACATTAACCATCTTATAAATTAACAATAACACAACTGCTTTATGCAAATTCAACTTTCTGCCTCCCTTTTCACTTTAAAAAATACTTCAACAAATTTAAATAATTTCTTTTTAGTCGGCACGGTACTATTGTAAATAACGTTCCAAGCAATTGCCATACATCATGAGGAAATTTGAACAAAGGGCTTGACTGATACAATCTTTTCAATATTATTTTTGGGAGAGGGAGATAGTATTTTTTGTAAGAACAAATTTTAAAATATCCATAAGATTGTTGGAAATCTTACGGAAAAATACCTTCATCACGAACACTTGTACCAAATTCACCAATCTTGTACTTCACCAATAACTCTTATAGAAAGTTCTCATAGCTTGAGGCATGTCGTAAGACACTGTCATTAATGATATTTCACCTGGAATAGGTGTATCCCCATGATTCAAAAAGCTCTTATAGTATGAAGCAAGGAGCCACAAAGTAACAAAGATTCAATAGAAAGAAAATCTAGGATAAGAATATATTAAATGAATAATTTTTATCTTGTCTCCACTCTTACTCGCCATCAGTAAAAATTAGATTTATATAGGAAATTGGTAACCTCTCTAATATATTAATGGTTTAAATAGTCACGCATTAAACACAATTAACGAATTGAAGGCCATTCATTTCAGCACATAGACATTTGGTAAAAACCATAATATGATATAAAATAATGGCTAATTAAAGGATAATAATAATAATGGCAATAGAATATTATTTATGGAGAGAAAATATTTAGGACATAAAATAATATTCTCTTTCAAGTATAATAGGAAATAAAATAATTCCTTTTGAGAAACTAGAATCAGTTTTCCAACATTCTAACCTATCACTACCTTTATTTCCTTTTTAAGAGGAAAAGTCTCTTAAGTCATTTTTCTTTCTAAACATGACTCACATGTTGGTAGTGACTTCACTTTCAATGAACCGTTATATATGTCCATTCGTTAACCAACCTCAAAGTTCTATCAGAATAAATGACGTAGATGTTAGTGTGCATATAAGTTTCATTCAATTTAAAAGATATTTTCTCTTATGAGACAAATTAAAATAGTTCAATTAATGAGAGTTAATACTAATAAAAAAAATTATACATCAATATACCATAAGAGATAACATATTTATCAAACTCAATAAAAGAAGAGTTACAAAAAAATACATTAAGTATTCATCTCTTATTTAGCTAGAAACCGAAAATAATTTCTTCTAACATGAAAATATTCAAAGCATTTTTTTTTGAATTAATATATTTTCTCTATCGAAAGAAATACTTGAGTAATACTAAGTGAGTCCGTAAAGTCTATTGAGAATTTGAGATATAAAATATTAAACACATCATAATATGTCGAATAATCCTAAATAACAAAATTCAGGGCTCATTTATACATATATATATATACATACATCTCAAATAACCAATCGATGGGATTGGAGAACTAATCATCCAATACACATGTACAATGACCAATATTCACTCTATAAACTTATACAGATCTAACTCAGATGGAGAGTCTACTGTTAGTTTATGTCAAGTGAAAATCACCCAGTTACATTGATCCAATCTTATATTACTCAATTTAGGAGAGTTAATACAAATGATCAAAACTAGCGATTAAATATGCAGTGACTTGTATTAATTTCATCCGATATGGAGGAAGGTCTAAGCAGGCACATGAAACTAATACTTCACTTCTATTTAATCTTGCTAATCAATGGAAGGATCCCTATAACAAAATATGACCAAAAACTCATATAATGATCAAAAAAAATATTTCTTACTAGGTCGTTCTTATGAATCTACCAAAGTTCAGACCAATCAAAGTCCCTTTTTTCGAATTCTAAAACTATGACCAATTTTGTTTAAAACTTTGTTTAGCCAAAATAGAATTCATAATTTTTCGATCAGCAATTCTTATCACATATTATCATTTGCGAAATACATACACGAATGAAGAACAAAGAACAAAATTCTAAAATCTATTTACAATATCTGACTACTATTTTCCAAAAATCATCATATTTATGTATACATTGAATATTAAAATTCAAAACATACCTTATAAATATTAATGCATCTTGAACAACAAAGTTTGAAGAAAAAATAACCACTCATGCAACATACATATATGGTGTCAGATAATCACTCCAATAAATTAAGAACAAAAGCTAACTCAGATGGAGAGTATACTGTTAATTTAAACTAATTGAATATCATTATCCTTAGATCCATTGATCCAATTATATATTACTCAGATAGGGAGAGTCAATATAGATTATCAAAACTAGAGATAAAATATAGTGACTTGTATTAATTTTATCCGATATGGAGGAAGGTCTAAGCTAACACATGAACTTAACACTTCACTAGAATTTAGTCATCCATAGAGAACAATCTCTATTACCACTATATCATAGTCGAGTAATTTTTCATTTAAATTAATATTCAAAATATAAAAATATCTAAAAAAATTTAACTTCATCTGAACCACCTCAAATTACCAAATCACTTCATAACTGGAATACTTTTAATTTTACCGTTTCTGATGAACCTACTAATTTCAGATCAATTAGAGTTTAAAAATAATATTTATCTCCAAAGCTATGATCAAATTCAGATTCAAAAGATTTATGGAAAAATAATCAGATCTATATCCTTATCATATATCAATTCATGTTAAATCATAACAAGTAATCATGTTCCTAATTTAATATAATTGACCTAAAGAATGACCTGATCATATTCAAATCAAATTTTAATCCGACAAACTACCTAAAACCCATCTAAATAATTTTTGATGGAACCATCAAATTTCAAGTCAATCAGAGATCATAAAATTCATGACCACCTAAACTATGACCAAATTTGAAAAATAATCATTTTAGACATAGTTAAAGATTAAAATAACTTGATTCAGATTTGCATTCTCTTTTTATAATTATGTCATGATCATGAAACATACGTTGTGTCCTGGATAAGACACTCAATACCTTCTTGTAACAAAATATAATATAAATTAATACAATTGAGAATCCAAGATATTATATTTCTCTCTTTTGAGTGAAAAACTCGATATCTCTTCTCATTAATTAATTAAGTGTTACCAGTATTTTAAGGTAAATCACCATTTACGTAAATAAATATTTACCACAAATATTCACTTAGAATAATTTATACATGATGAATTGAGGATGTTCTAATGACTCAAATAAATAGATCATTTTAATGAATCCTATTTATTAATCATAATTATCAATTCATGTATTACAAAATATGTTATCACATGAATAAAGTCTAAAGAATTTTCAAAGATTTCAAATAAATAAACCACTTAAGTGATAACTATTCATTAACCAAAAAATTCTTAATTTATACAAATTGGTATATATATATATATATATATATATATATAATGAATAATATGCTCAAATAATTATTAACCAAAAAGAAGAACAAAATCCAATTGACCTGAATAGTGATTGCCACTGCCACTTAATAAGATTTCTAGTCAACAATTAGTCAAGAACAAATTTTATAAAAATAGAAAAGAACTTCACAATCACTCCAATGATAATTTTTTCATCAACAACCTCTTAGATTCCCTTTCTTATCAAGCTTTGAAAATTTGATGGATTAATAAGAAAAAAATCCTAAAGAAATTGCAACTAGCTGCCGATAAAAAAAGCAATTACATGTGCAGAAGTTCTTAAGTTCATTTATAAAATTAAAAAATCCATTGAACTTTTACTTTTCTTTTAACTGACGTTTTCAATTTGGGTTCCATTAGTTTAAAAATAAAGGACTACGAATAATCATTAGGACAAGTGTTTGTTGTTGCTGTCCATTCCCACGTGAATGTGAAAATATTTCGCCAACATGTTTTGTTCTCTTGATCATCTCATATTTAAGAACATATGTACTTTAGCCACGAATCAACAAACTTCAAGTTTCATCTGATTCGTTCTTTTCGTGATAAAAATATATTTACCAAATATGAATCATACATACAATTGCACATACATATATTTTATGTGATCTATAAAGATGTAAGTATGGATATTGATGCCAATTGTTGGAAAACTATATGCACAGCGGAAGCATACCAGAATCATACAACTTTCATGAATAATAATAACACATTGTTTATGCTAGAACAAGTACAATCATGTAAGAGCATATAAAATTTTCAGAAATTTAACTGAAGAATTACCTCTTAAAGAGTGAGCAGATACCTTCAAGTGAATTCAAAAACTACTGGACAAGCTAGAACCTTCAAACGAATCCACAAGCTAGTCCACAAACTGGACCACAGTTCTACGGTCTTCTACAATGATCCCAAGTTCACTTCCGAACTCTCTGATGAGTCCACAAATTGGACTCATTTAGGGCTTTATTTTGATAGAAATAGTGCCCTCAAATGCTTACTTTGTCTTAATATTTGATGAAAACTCTTAAGTTTAAGGTATTTGAAGTTTTAGTGGAAACATGGACACTTAGGAGCGAAAAGGAATAAAAAGGCTGAAAAGAACGAAGAAGCAGAAATCTGAGCATCGCCAAGCACACTTGGTGATTCGCCGAAGGGATGCACTCCTCCCTTTGTTACAGTACACGAAGCCCTAAATGAGAAGGATAAAAAAGGCAATGAAAGGAGCAGTCGGCGCTTCACCGAATAGTTCCACGAAGCAGTACTATACCGCCCAATGGTCCAGAACGTAAAGATACTAAAGGTAGGTACGAAATGGCGAAGAAACAGAAGAAGGGCGAGTCGCCGAGTCATTCGGTGACATCGACTAACCTCGCCGAGCGATCCGCCAACACTAATTTCTGTAGTCTATAAACACTAAACTCTTTATTAATTTTTGAGAGTCGAATTATTATTATAATTTTCATAATAGAATAGTACCTTTTGTGGGTATTTTTCTCTCAAGTTTGGAGAGAGTTTTTGTGGGAGACTTGAAGAAAGAAGGATTTCATCTTCCCCAAGTTGGAAGTGGGTCTTCTGCATTCTTCTTCCTTTGCTTAAATCAAGGTTTAATTCCTTATATCTATTTGATTTATTATCATTTTAGGTGTATTTTTTACTTTCTTGATGTGTGGCTAAAAAACCCCATTCTTGGGGTGTGATTTAGCAAATATGTGTTGATATTGTTGTTGGGTCTTGCTTGCTGATAGGTTAGATGTATTTTACTGGTGATTTCACCTTAGTGGTTGTGGTTTAATTTTGATGGGTTTTGAGTTGCAAATACAAAACCACCCATGTGTTTTTCGGCTTGTCCGAGAGGGAGGTCGCGAAACCAAGACCAATAGACTGATGGCCTAAGGAATGGGTCGACATGAGGTTCAGCCCGAGAGGGCGAGCCCTAGTCCCATATCCTAACACTCAGCTCGAGTGTTAGCCAAAATTATTATTATAATTTTCATAATAGAATAGTATCTTTTGGGGGTATTTTTCTCTCAAGTTTGGAGAGGGTTTTTGGGAGACTTGAAGAAAGAAAGATTTCATCTTCCCCAAGTTGGAAGTGGATCTTCTCCATTCTTCTTCCTTTGCTTAAATCAAGGTTTAATTCCTTATATCTATTTGATTTTATTATCATTTTAGGTGTATTTTTTTATTTCTTGATGTGTGGCTAAA
>NW_006238988.1:1530129-1540813 GCF_000226075.1 Solanum tuberosum | reverse complement strand
ATTCCTATCGAAAGCCTGTACCCAACGATTTATCTCAACTTGTCTTGTGGTCACACCCCAAGAACTTTTCCTTATACTTGATTTTATTGTTATTTTTGTTGTTTTAACTACTTGTGACAAAATCCCCAATTTGAATTTTGACACTTTTGTGTCGCCCCCTTTAATTTACTATGTTTTTACTCATCAATGTCTTTATCTACGACTAATTAGAGCTAAATTTTATTTTTATATTAATTCTCAAAACCACTCCCTTGGGACACGACCCCAACCTTTAGTTGGGTTACTATATTATCGACGATCGTAGACACTCATACCGTAGGTTAGTGTCGTTTTTCACGATAAGCATCAAAATGGCGCCGCTGCCGGGGAGTCGTGTTGTTTGAGAATTTTTAGATTAGTAGAATTTTTGTTCTTCTTAGTTGTAGTCTACTTACCTAACTTTGAGTTTTGTTTTGAGTATTTGTGTGCCACAACAAGACATATGAGTGCAAACGGGGAGAATAGTTGCCAAGCGGGCCACTCAAGGTGTGGTGTTTTTCATTGAGATGACATCAATGATGGTAATAGTGTTTTTAACTCTGTTGACATGGGCGAGATGGGTGAAATTTGCATGCCTCAAGCTCACGGAAAAGTAATGTTCGAAGTTACTAGCGCAACACTCCAACTCATACATTCAAGAGGTTTATTTGGAGGGTTAGAGCATGAAGTCCGTACGAGAATGTACGAAGCTTTGTGGAAGTGTGCACCCCTTTATCATTCAAGAACCTATCTCAAGAATCCAAACGGTTTCGTTTATTTCCATTATCATTGACTGGGGGACCTACTAAATGGTTGGTTGAGCATCCCAACAACTCCATTAAATCATGGGATGAGCTGGTTATGGCGTTTCACGAAAGATTCTTTTCTCCATCAAGGTGAGAGACGATATTCAGAATTTCAAGCAAAAGAAGGGTGAACCAATTCACGAGTCATAGATAAAGTTCAAGAGATGTTTGCGTAAGTGCCTAACGCATGGACTACCAGGTGAATTGCTGCTCTAATACTTTTACCGTAGTCTGGAATCGGTTAATAAAGGGAGAGCTGATCAATTGGTGCAAGGAGGAATAATGTTACAATAATTTGAAATAGCCTCATTTCTCCTAGATGGTATGACTAAAGTAAACCAGGCATGGTATACCAAAGATGATCAAGTTTCCCCACTATGCTTTCGGTTAACGCAAGAGCAGATCAAAAAAGAAAGGGAGAGGGACGAAAACATCAAGAAGATGTTATCTCAAATGGAAATCCTACAAGAACATATAAACGGAACACGTGGAGTATTTCAAATTGAGGAGGGTTCTTCTTCTGGTTACTCAAGACCGGGAGAGAATCAAGGTTGGAACTCTAGAAGATATGAGGAGGGTTTCCACCCACGCAATCAACCGCGACATGGGAATCATGGTTAGAATTATTATAGTGGCGAAGAACCAAGGAGATGTTGGCAAGATGGGTCTGAGCGGGATGATCAAGAGGAAGACCTTACTCATTTGAGTGAAATCTTAAAATCTATAGGGAGTGCAAGTAGTACTCGGGTAAATGATTTGTTATCGCGCATACTCGATAAAGTCGAGGGCTTTGAGGATTTGCTAAAAGGGATGAAAGATGAATTTTCATCATTGAACAGTAAAGTGAATTCTCATTCTGATGCCATCAAAATGCTGGAAGGTAAATTGAGTCTATTAGCAGCTGAATTAACATCCAAAACACCGATGGACTATAGTGAAAGACAGCTGGTTGTGGTTACCCATAGCGGTAAAGTGGCAATAGGGAATGTGATGGAAGATGAGGATCCTCAAAAACATGAAGAGGGCCAAGGTGTGGAGGAACAAGATTTACCTATTCGACAAAACCTGACTAAAGAACCACAGGAGGAAGCAGAGCAACAAGTTCAAGTTTCAAAAGTCATACACCCTTTACCCAAGATACCTCTACTATTTCCCCAACGTTTGAAAAAAATGAATGAAGATGAGAAGTTCAAGAAATTTTTTTCAGTATTCAAGAGCTTAACGATTAACCTCCCTTTGGTAGAAGCATTGTTGGAAATGTCGGGATATGCCAAATTCATGAAAGAACTGGTTACAAAGAAAAAGAGCTTGGACTATGAAATGATTGAGTTGCCCCACAGTTGCAGCGCAATTATGACAAATGACTCAATCACTAAGAGAGAAGATCCCAGGGAATTCACAATCCCGTGCACAATTGGCATGCTCTAATTCGCTAAAGCCTTGTGCGATTTAGGAGCAAGCATCAACTTGATGCCCTATGCAATATACTAGCAACTTGGTTTGGGTGAACCAAAGGCAACCACAATGAGGCTCTTTATGGCTTATCGATCAATCAAGCACCCAGTGGGTATACTCTATGACATATTGGTAAAAGTGGATCGGCTCATCTTTCCAGCTGATTTTTGTGATTCTAGATTGTGAGATCGATGCTGAAATCCCCATTATTTTGGGAAGGCCATTCTTAGCTACTGGGAGAGCATTGGTGGATGTTAAAAGAGGGAAATTGAAGTTTCGTGTGAACGATGATGAGGTGACCTTCAATAACTGTAAATCCATGAAGAAACCAAGTAATATCCATGTAGTGTCTACTGAGGATGTGATAGATGAGGCAGTGGCAACTGTGAGTCATTTAATGCACAAGAATGAACCCCTTGAATTTATACTTGCCAATTATGATGAATCCGAAGTTCAGGGTTACGAGGAAGTTGTAGCTGCTTTATCAGGATTAGGAGCATATTCAAGAAATCCAATCAAGTTGGATATCAACCTGAAAAATAGAGAAAGTCCACCTGCAAAACCATCAATAGAAGAACCACCAAATCTGGAGTTAAAAGCCCTACCCTCTCATCTCAAACATGCCTTTTTAGTAGTCAAAAATACTTTACCGGTAATTATTGCGCCAATCTTCTTGAAAGGCAGGTGAAATTTCTCATTCAAGTACTGCGGAAGCATATAAAACTATTGGATGGACAATAGCCGATATAAATGGAATTCCTCCTGGCATCTGTACTCACAATATTCGGCTCGACAGTGAATGTAAACCTAGTGTGGAAAAATCAACGGAGATTGAACCTTCCAATGCAAGAGGTGGTAAAAAAGGAGATCATCAAGTGGCTAGATGCATGAGTGATCTACCATATTGCAGATAGTAAGTGGGTAAGTCCGGTGCAATGTGTATCGAAAAAGGGGGGGTATAACTGTAGTCCCAAATACAAAAGGAGAACTTGTGCCAACAAGACCAGTGACTGGGTGGAGAGTATGCATGGACTACCGAAAGCTTAATTCATGGACCGAGAAAGACCATTTTCTAATGCCTTTTATAGATTAGATGCTTGACCGGTTATCAGAAAAAGGGTGATACTTTTTTTTAGATGGGTACTTCGACTACAATCAAATCTCTATTGCGCCGGAAGATCAAGAGAAAACCACTTTTAGTTGCGCTTATGGAACATTCACATTCAAAAGGATGCCATTCGGGCTATTTATTGTCCCAACAATATTTCAGCATTGCATGCTGTCTATTTTTACAGATATGGTCGAAGACTCTATGGAGGTGTTCATGGACGACTTCTCAGTTGTAGGGGATACGTTCGAAGAGTGCTTGACTCACTTAGGACAAGTACTCCGAAGATGTGTGGAAACGAAACTGGTTCTGAATTGGGAGAAATGTCACTTTATGGTAAAAGAAGGTATTGTTCTTGGGCATAAGGTGTCACAAAAGGGGCTGGAAGTTGACAAGGCGAAAATTGAGGTCATTGAGAAATTACCCCTGCCGATCTCAGTAAAGGGTGTCCGCAGCTTCTTAGGGCATGCAGGATTTTACAGAAGGTTCATTAAAGACTTCTCAAAGATTGCAATCCCATTATGCAAACTCTTAGAGAAGGAAGTGAAATTCCACTTTAATGATGCTTGTGTGGCTGCATTTCAGTGTTTGAAAGATAAACTAATATCCACTACGATTATCATCAACCCTAAATGGTCCAAATCTTTTGAGTTAATGTGTGATACTAGCGGTATGGCACTGGGGGTTGTGTTGGGGCAAAAGCGCAACAAACTGTTTCACCCAATCTACTACGCAAGCAAGACTTTAAATAGTGCCAAACAGAATTATACTGTCACCGAACAAGAGTTGCTTGCCGTAGTCTATGCATTTGAAAAATTCAGAGCATACTTGCTAGGCACCAAAGTAATCGTACACACTAATCATGCTGCACTCCGGTACTTGATGGCAAAGAAAGATGCAAAACCACGATTGATTAGGTGGGTACTACTATTACAACAATTTGATTTCGAGGTTAAAAATCGAAAAGGATGCGAAAATCAAGTGGCTGATCATTTATCAAGGTTGGAAACAAGGGGGAATGTTGAGCATGAGGTTGACATAGATGACTCATTCCCCAATGAATGGCTTTTTGCAATATCCCTCAAACATATGCCATGGTATGCAGATTTTGCAAATTACATTGTGTGTGGGCCGATGCCGGATGAGTTGACCTTATACCAGCAGAAAAGATTCCTGTTCGATGTTAAAAAGTACTTTTGGGATGAACCATACTTGTTCCAAGAGTGTGCTGACCATGTCATCAGAAGGTGTATTCCGGAAGAAGAATTGGTAGAAATTCTCCATGCTTGCCATACATCTCTAGTGGGAGGTCACTATGGTGGTATTCGCACCGCCGCTAAAGTCCTCTAGAGAGGATACTACTGGCTGTCACTTTACAAGGATGCACATGAGTTTGCAAAGAAATGCTCTAAATGTCAGCAGCAAGACGGAGTGTCGAGAAGACACGAATTACCTCTCACTCCTATTTTAGAGGTCGAGCTATTCGATGTATGGGGGATCAATTTCATGGGCCCATTTGTTAACTGGTTTGGAAATAAATATATCTTAGTGGCTGTAGATTATGTTTCCAAATGGGTGGAAGCCATCGCACTTCCTAACAACGAAGGAAAAAGCGTTGTCCAATTCCTGAAACGCTGAATCTTCGCAAGAGTTGGCACTCCGAGAGCAATCATTAGCGATGGGGGATCCCACTTTTGCAATAAGTGGTTCTCAATGGCACTGAGTAAATATAGGGTGAAACACAAAGTAGCAACCCCATATAATCCCCAAACAAGTGGCTAAGTCAAAGTGTCGAATCGGGAAATCAAAAGCATATTGGCAAAGATAGTAAATATCAATAGAATTGACTGGTGTAGGAAACTCAATGATGCACTATGGGAATATCGGTCTGCTTACAAAACACCTATCGGGATGTCTCCATATCAGTTGGTTTATGGTAAGGCTTGTCATTTTCCCGTCGAGTTAGAACACAGAGCATTGTGGGCATTGAAAGCTTTAAATTTAGACTGGTCAAAAACATCAAGAGAGAGAGTAAAGCAGCTGAATGAACTTGATGAATTGAGAATCAGATCATATGAAAGTTCAGCCATCTATAAAGAGAAGATGAAGAAATGGCATGATGCTCGGATACTCAAGCGAGACTTCAAGGTAGGAGATTGGCTTTTACTATACAACTCACGACTTAGACTCTTCCCCGAAAAGCTTAAATCTAAATGGTCTGGACCGTTTAGAGTAGCGCGAGTGTTCGTCAATGGTGCCATATAAGTTGAAGATCATGAAGGACCTCCATTTATAGTGAACGGTCAATGTCTGAAATTGTATCTGGGGATTGTCAGGAGATTTCGTTAGTTGAAAAGGTATATTTGGAAGACGCCTGAAGGTGCTGTTGCGTCGTGTCGCGACGTTAACCAATGTGTTGTATGGAAGGCAACCCAAACTCCCTTTAATTACTTTATTTTAATTATTATTATCAAGTACGTACTTCCTGGTAATAGAATGGTATGGTGCTGGTGCAGATGAAAGTACGCGAAGTGTTTGAAAAAGTGAAGGATGGCAAATAATAGATCCTGTCGGTGAGTAGCTGAACGGGTCGACGAATCCGACCCTATCCGCCGTTTGACTCAAGATATCATCAAGAGGTTGAAGTCTGTAAAACTCGACGAGAATTGGAGATTATTTGCGAATCGCCGACCATTTCGGCGGCATGCTGAAAACCGCCGTTTAGACCTTCACAGTGACTGAAGATTCTGTAAAAATCGGCGAGTCGAATGCTCACTTAGCGAATTGCCAAGAGGTTCGGCGCTCTGAACAAATGTCACTGAGTGAGCGAAAGACTGGATGGTTTTTGCTAGCCACAGGTTTGAAATTTCTATTTCATTCATTTTCTCTCACTTCTTCATCCTATCAAACTCACACCTGCACTCTAGCCTTTTATTTATTGCACTTTTAGAGTATTTTAGTCATTGAATTATGCTCAAAGTTGGATTGCATTGCTGCCTAGCACTCCATTAGTATCTATTCGGCATCAAAGGTTGGTAACTCGATTTGAGGACAAATACTTTTTATTTGTGGTGAGGTGAGGCCCAACTTTTGTGTGCTATTTGATGTTCGTATTTTGTGATTATATTTGGGTTATCTATTTTTAATTGTGTTTTTAAAACTGCTTTGCAATTGTTTGAGATTGTGGCTCCGCTTATGTTAAATTGCAAAATGATTTTGTCCGATTTTTTTTTGAATTTTTTGCTCTTTTTTGCCACACTTCGCGAGTTGAATGTGGCTATTCTTTTGCAAAAAATTGAGTCTAGGTTTCGATCAATACCGATGACTTGAATAGTGCTCTCAATTGAACGAACATGAATGTACGGCTACGATGAGGCCAAATGAAGTTGCATAAATAAAATGTGAACTCTTTGCATCTCGTTGTGATTAGCCATTTATCGAATTGATTCTCTTGTAATGACCGTTGCACACTAGCATCTCGTTGTAAGTGTCGATGCCTCGTGTGATTAGCTTGCTTTGAACTATGCATGAATAAACCTAGAATTTACCATGTTAGTCTGATTGATTTAGAAATGTGTGCTCTTGAAATGATCTTAGGCAAATTTAAAAAGTGTGAGCCAAATTTCACATATACCTCTTTTGTGGCCTACCCGTGAGCGTGTGAAACTCTTTTGAACACCCTTTGAGCCTTACCTTTCTTTGGAAGAACATTGATGAACCTTAGACCTTACTTGACCCACTACCTATAATCCTTTTGATTTGTGGTTTAGAAAATAGCCAACTTAGGCCAAAAGCCTAAGTTGGGAAAGGAAAAGGAGAAGTCAAGAAGTGCAAGAAAAGTCCCCCTTAACCCATGGTTTTGCAGAACAATAGAAACCCTTCAATCAAAAAAAAAATATGTGGAATAAAGTACAAAAGAAATCGGGTTTCCCAGCAATCCATAGAGGTGAATAAAAAGATGACTTAGAAGCACTAGAAAAAGAATTGATAAAGGAAAACAAGGGAATGCCTTGTGAGTACCACATCTCACGAGGAAGAAGTCACTGAGCCTAAATGACCATACCTTTGCACTCATCCCTATTACAAGCCTTAGAAAGACCTTTTTGATCTTGAGTAAGCCAAATCGAAAGTCGATTGGAAAATAAGGGCAAACCTATGGGTGAAAACATACATTGTGTTCCTCATTTTTTGAGTGTGAGTGTTGCATCTGATTCCTAATCTTGAATTGATTAACCTCTGTGTGTAAATATGGAATCATTTTTTTATATGCGGGAATTGAGATACTTTTTGTTGAGCTTGAACTTGCACAAGTAGCAAGTATTGCGAGCATGGGAATCTTTGGTAATGGTTTGTCACAACTTGAATCTTTCAGTACACAATTGATCCTTGCATAAGTAAATTGAGTCTTGTTGTGTGGATTCATGATTGAGTCTTGTGTAGCACTATTTGGGACACCCATTTTAAATGGCTGAACTTAAGTTTGCTTGAGGACAACCAAAAGTTTAAATTAGGGGTGTTGATGAGTCCACAAATTGGACTCATTTAAGGCTTTATTTTGATAGAAATAGTGCCCTCAAATGCTTACTTTGTATTAATATCTGATGAAAACTATTAAGTTTCAGGTATTTGAAGTTTTAGTGGAAGCATGGACACTTAGGCGCGAAAAGGAACAAGAAGGCTGAAAAGAACGAAGAAGATGAAGCCTAAGCATCGACAAGCACACTTGGCGATTCGCCGAAGGGATGCACTCCACCCTTTGTTCCAGTACGCGAAGCCCTGAAGGAGAAGGATAAAAAATGCAATGAAAGGAGCAGTCGGCGCTTCGCCGAATAATTTCGTGAAGTAGTACTATACCGCCCAATGGTCGAGAACGTGAAGATGCTGAAGGCAAGCACTAAACGGTGATGAAACAGAAGAAGGGCAAGTCGCCGAGTCATTCGGCGACATCGACTAACCTCGCCGAGCGATCCGCCAGCACTAATTTCTGAAGTTTATAAATACTTAACTCTTTATTAATTTTTGAGAGTTGAATTATTATTATAATTTTCAGAATATAATAGTACTTTTTGGGGATATTTTTCTCTCAAGTTTGGAGAGGATTTTGTGGGAGACTTGAAGAAAGTAGGATTTCATCTTCCCCAAGTTGGAAGTGGGTCTTCTCCATTCTTCTTCCTTTTCTTAAATCAAGGTTTAATTCCATATACCTATTTGATTTTATTATCATTTTAGGTGTATTGTTATTTATTTCTTGATGTGTGGCTAAAAACTCCATTCTTGGGGTGTGATTTAGCAAATATGTGTTGATATTGTTGTTGGGTCTTTCTTGCTGATAGGTTAGATGTATTTTAATGATGATTTCACCTAGTGGTTGTGGTTTAATTTAATGGGTTTGTAGTTGCAAATACAAAAACCACCTATGTGTTTTCGGCTTGCCCGAGAGGGAGGTCGCGAAACCAAGACCACTAGACTGATGGCCTAAGGAGTGGGTTGATGATGAGTCCACAAATTGGACTCATTTAGTGCTTTATTTTAATAGAAATAGTGTCCTCGTATGCTTATTTTATCTCAATACGTGATTAAAATGCTTAAGTTTTAGTAATTTGATGTTTTACTGGCAGAATGGACACTTAGGCACAAAACGGAGCAAAAGAGGCTGAAAAGAACAAGAAATGAAAATCTACGGATCACCGAGTCAAACTTGGCGAGTTGCCGAATTGACATGCACCTCCCTTTGTTCCAGTACACGAAGCCTTGAAGGAAGTGGATCAAAAGACGAGGAAAGGAGTAGTCGGCGAGTTGCCTATTAGTTCTGCAAAGTAGTACTGTACCACCCAATGATCCAGAATATGAGGATGCTGAAGGCAATACACTGAAGGCGATGAGCTGATTAAAAGGCGGATCACCGAGTTCATTAGCGATCTCGACTAATGTCGCCGAATGATCCTCCGCAGCACAATCTGTGAAAACTATAAATAGTAGTTAGAGTTGTAGTCTTGGGTGGAAAATTTTAGAGTAAAAATTACTATTAGTCTATAGTACTTTTCTATGTTTTTTTCTCATGTTTGGAGTGGATTTTGTGGAGACTTGAAGAAAAGAGTTCATCTTCCCCAAGTTGGAAGTGGGTCTTCTTTATTCTTCTTCCGTAGCTTAATTCAAGGTTTAATTTTTTATACCCATTTGATTTCTTTATCATGTTAGGTATAATTTTTTATTTCTTGATGTGTGGCTAAGAAACCCCCATTCTTGGGGTGTGATTTAGCAAATATGGGTTGGTATTATTGTTGGGTCTTGCTTGCTAATAGGTTAGATGTATTTTAAATGGTGATTTCACCTAGTAGTTGTGGTTTAATCTAAAGGGTTTGTAGTTGCAAATACAAAGCCACCCATGTGTTTTCGGCTTGCTCGAGAGTGAGGTCGCGAAACCAAAACCACTAGACTGATGGCCTAAGGATTAGGTCGACATGACGTTCAGCCCGAGAGGGTGAGCCCTAGTCCCATATCCTAACACTCAGCTCGAGAGAGTGAGTGGGGTAATCCATAGGCAAATGGGTGTCCTAGAGGAACGCATTTGAAACAGGGTAGGTTGCCCGAGAGGGAACTTATTTCCATTTAAAGCTTAGCCTAGTCACTATTGTCTTGCAAATTTCCTATTGAAAGCATGAACCCAACGATTTATCTCAACTTGTATTGCTGTCACATCTCAAGAACCTTCCCCATACTTGATTTTCTTGTTTATTTTACTGTTTTATCAGTTGTTACAAAACCCCTTTTGATATTTGACACTTCTGTATCACCCTCTTTAATTATAATGTATTTTATCGCAAATGTTTTTAGTTACGACTAATTCAACCGAAATTCTAATTGGCTATTGATTCTCTAAACCGCTCCCTTGGGACACGACCCCAACCGTTGGTTAGATTACTATATTATCAACGATCGTAGACACTCATACCGTAGGATAGTGTCGTTGGTCACGATAAGCATCAGTCGACATGAGGTTCAGCCCGAGAGGGTGAGCCCTAGTCCCATATCCTAACACTCAGCTCGAGAGAGTGAGTGGGGTAAGACATAGGCTGGCCTTCATGCAGCAAATGGGTGTCCGAGAGGAACGCATTTGAAACAGGGTAAGTTGCCCGAGAGGGAACTTATTTCCATCTAAAGCTTAGCCTAGTCACTATTATCTTGCAAAATTCCTATCGAAAGCATGTACCCAATGATTTATCTCAACTTGTATTGCGGTCACACCCCAAGAACTATTCTCCATACTTGATTTTATTGTTATTTTTGTTGTTTTTAC
>NW_006238988.1:1500688-1530029 GCF_000226075.1 Solanum tuberosum | reverse complement strand
TGTGTCACCCCCTTTAATTTACTATGTTTTTACTCGTCAATGTATTTATCTACAACTAATTAGAGCTAAATTTTATTTTTCTATTAATTCTCAAAACCACTCCTTTGGGACACGACCCCAACCTTTAGTTGGGTTACTATATTATCGACAATCATAGACACTCATACCGTAGATTATTGTCATTTGTCATGATAAGCATCACTCTCTCAATACTTGGGTGGACATGTATTTTATAGAAAACTTATACTTTTCAATGGTTTGAAGAATCCCTATTTATAGAGATTTCTTCCTAGTCAAAGGAGGAGAAGGAATACCATGTCTTTCCTTAGAATAGAAAAAGACATGTACATCTCCCTTTCCTTAGAATATTTCCTTAGAATAGAAAAAGCGATATACTTCTCCCTTACCTTAGAATAGAGAAAGACATATACTTCTCCCTTTTATTAGAATAGAGAAAGACACATACTTCTCCATTTTCCCTTTAGAATAGATTTAGAGTTCTAGTTAAATATGGGCACAGTAGGGCCCATAGAATTAAATACTGAGGCTTCTTATTATGAAAATAATTCCAATAATTAATTTGAATTATTCTTACCATAATAAATTGCAAATAACTCCACTAGAAATTTGTAAGTGCACTCCTCTATTTATATTTTGAAATTCCCCATTAAACACATATGTAATTCCCCATGTAAATATTACAGATACTAATCAATAAATTAAATTACTGACGAATTCAATTCAATGATCAATTTCCTTTAGAGCACTGCTTTACTTGTTTCATGTGTCGGATTCATAAATCCACTTGCAAAGTTTGACACGATGAAAACTCATAAACTTCTCAAAAAGACATATCATCAATCTCTATATCGAGACATGGATTCCGTCAACTAACTTATTATTTCACCAATATATATTATTATCATCCAATCTACCAGGCCATACAATCTAAAAGGCATATTGACCCATCTTAGAATCTCACATTTTAATAAATCAAAGCGATAATTAACATATACAAATCATAATAGTTATATAAGGATTAACAATATAAGTACATTTAATAGTTTAGGAATGTGTTTTTGTTAGTCAGTGTAAAATAACTATCTCTACTCGGTCCCGTTCAGTACATACAAAATGCACTAGCACAAGAAGTTGGAACTATACAATTTCCATAATCAAGATAAATTACATATATTCTTATGCTACAATTGTACTGATGGCATGTCCAATCCCCTTCTTGAATTGTGAATTATACTTAGAAGAACCGATGATTTAATCATATGTGTATAAGCTAAAACTCTATACACTAAATCATCTACTATATAAGTAAACAGACACCGTAAACGAATAAATGATCTATTGAAAATGAATAAATAATTATGTTATAATGAATATTATATCTAAACACATGGTTAATCGTATAAATCCTAACAGATGCAGCTGCCGATGGTGGGACTGATGTCTTAATTGTTGGTTCTGCACCAGTTTGCTGCTTCCACTTCTTAAGAAATGACTAATGCAGGGTGTTTGAATTTTGATGTAGGAAGCAAGGTTTGTCTGTACGGGTAGCATTATTGGATTAGTTTGACCATCAAGTTAATGTGGTTGCTGAAGCTGCAAGGAAGACTGAGGATGTTGCTCCGGAGAAGAAGAAAGCTTTCGCGGATGATAGGGACTATGAAAGAAGTTTATGTGCTTCTCAAGCGAAAGCAGTTTCTCCTTGTGATCAAGTTGAATATCATGTATTTTAAGCCACAAAAAAAGCATAATGCGTTCCAATGTTATCTTGAACATCTTGAGATTTTCAATTTGCTCACTTGTAAGACAAAGATGAAGAGAGTCCTGTATGAAAACAGACACAAAAATTAGTTTAGTCACAGTCCTGTTTCTTCCCTATGCAAACTTTTGAAATTCAGATTCAAGTACCTCCAACGGCAAAGAAAATGTGAGGAAAATTCAAGAAATGGAATATAGAAACAAATAACATAGCTTGCAAGGTTCCCACAATTAAGCAGAATGTTTACTTAAGTTCTCTTTAAATTTAGATAAATCAAGCCCTTGCCCGATGAACTTGGGAGGCCTTAATTCCTTCCCCGAAAGGAAAAAAAACTAATATAAAATGACATCTACATTGCAGTGTCTACCTAGATATGTTAAAAACTCATTTTATGGTGTGGACAATCACAATCATTCACAATGTTTCGACACAAACAAATGATGCATATGCTAGAAATGAAAAGTAGTTACCCACACTACAACATATTCCCACTATGAGAGTATTGTTTCTCATGGTAACAACAAATCAACAAAAGAAGAAAAAATGTGAATTTAGAGTTTTGAGTTTCCTGCATCATTTCCCAGATAGAGCTTTGAAAAATACATTTCCTTCATAGACTTGATTTGCATGACAATTTTTTATTAAGTCAACTGCAGAAATGTCAAGAACACATTCCCATGTGAAAATGATAGGAAAGGAGTATACAAAGCATGTTAGTGTTATATGCTTATTCATGGAGAAGTCAAAGAATTCCAACTTATTCATAGCTAGTAAAGCAAATTGGTGACAAACTAAGAAGAATTTGATCCAAACTTACAACCATATTACCTCATGAATTAAGATGATATGATCTTAGTATTGAACAAATAGTTTTCTGTAATCAATTGATTTATCAAAGAGTACTTGACTTCTAAATTATGCCAGTGCTTGGGAAACTAATTTTTTGTCGTTGACAATATTGGACGAAGACAAGCTTAAACTGAGCACCATTGACCATGATGATTCATATAAACTATCACACCCCGAGGCTACCCCCTTGACATAAACATGAGAACTACGATCACGAGTGACCTCAAGCTAACCCTGAGCTTGCATATCATAAGCATACTACAATTTACTAAATTAAAGAGATATTATGTGAATGTTTAAAACATGAGATAAACTAAATGATGGGGAATACCCAATCTAAGTCTGAATATATAAATACTGAGTAAGAGTTAATGATACTGGACTATAACTCAAAATACTAAAGCTGAATTTGTCTTTGTTTGAAATAAGCTCGTCGACTGGGTCATGGTCTGCTAGCAGTAGCTACTGGTTTTGGGGGTTCTATCCATGGACCCTCCAATGACCCGTCATCAAGACCACGGCCCATGGAGGGCTCTGTGGTCTGATGCCAGGGCCTGAGAGGTTGTCTCACTCCCACGTCCAGCTTGTGTGGTGCTCTACGACCTATGAAGGGTCCTGTGGTCCACCATTTATGGGTTGAGTGTGAACCACAGACAGGTTGACGGACCATGGTTCCACTCATAGTCCGTGAACCTTGTCGTGGTCCACCTATTTTTTTCTGTTGTCCTGGTATGATAAGTTCTGAGGTGTTAGAATATCTCCCTTGTGGGAACATTCTTCCTTGAATGAAGTCTAAACTAGCTGAGTATGGAGGAAAAGAGCTGCAATCCCTACCACTAAGTACTGGAAATTGAAATATGACTGAACTAAGTTCCAAGAACATGCAAATACGCTGAAAATGCAAGAATAACTGAAGGAACAAGACACTAAGACTGAATTTACGCAAAAGTAACTAAAAGATTGGAGAGGAACTGTTACCTCAAGATGGAATGGAAACGGAAGGAAAGAGATGAGGATACTTGGCCTTCATAGCTGCTTCTGCTTTACAAGTAGCTCCCTCTACAGATTGACTCCTCCATAAAACCTTAACTGAAGCGACTTTGTTATTTCTCAACCTTCGAACTGACGATCAAGAATTTCCACTAGCACCTCCTCATAAGTGAGACTATCCTTTACAACCACACTCTCTAATGGTACTATAGATGCTGGATCACCGACACACTTCTTCAACAAGGAAATGTGAAAGACTGGATGAACTGTTGCTAGTTCTGCTGGTAATTCTAACTCATAAGCCACTTTACCAACCCTTTTCCAAATTGTGTAAGGACCGACATATCTAGCACTGAGCTTCCCTTTCTTTCCTAATTTCATCATTCCCTTCATAGGTGATACTTTCATGAAAATCCAATCATCAATTTGGAACTCCAAGTCCCTTCTCCTTACATCTGCATAAGACTTCTGACGACTTTAGGTTGTCTTAAGTCTATCTCTGATGAGCTGAACTTTTTCCATAGCGTCATGAACTGAATCTGGCCCTATCAAGGTTGCTTCTCCTATTTTGAACCAACCAACTAGAGATCTACATCTACCACCCATACAATGCCTCATACGAGGCGATCTGAATACTGGAATGCTAGCTATTATTTTAGGCGAACTCTATGAGAGGTAGCTGATCATCCCAACTTCTCATAAAATCGATCACGCAAGCTCTAAACATGTCCTCTAAGGTCTAAATGGTATGATGTGCCTAACCATCTATCTATGGATGAACTGTTGGGCTATGATTTACCTGAGTACCAAGACCTTTCTGGAATGACTTCCAAAAATGAGAGGTAAACTGAGCACTTCTATCTGCGATAATAAATGATATAGCGTGAGTTTACGGTATTTTCAATACATTTCACTTAAGAATTGTGTGTGTCTAGGGACATTTTTTATTGGTATTAATGTATTTTTATCATGTTTGCAGGAAATAAGTTCGGACATGGAAGTATGCGACACAGGTGAAGAATTGTGCAGAAAAGGGCATCTACGGAAGTGATTAACGGACCGTAGGTCCATTCATGTTCCATAGGTTGTGATCGTAGATGGGCAGACAATGCATGAAGAAGAAATCGGGGAATTCTTGACGAAGTGTGGAACCACAAACTCAAATGACGGACCGTAGGTCGACTTATGGGCCGTCCTGCAAGTTCGTCAAATGCTTCAGAGAAGGAGTTCCAGTACATAATTTTGAAGATTCTAAGTATGGAGGAACGGGGGAGGACCCAAAGACCGTGGATCGATTCACGGTCCGTACTGTTGGTCCGTTGATTGAAGCTGAGAAGTGGAGATTTTGAAGTTTGGAAAAATTCCCAAGTCCTGAGTCACGGAAGGGACCTACGGACCGTAGGTAAGTCCACGGTCTGTAGGTCAGTGTCTTAGATTGAAACTGCGTCTGAAACTTTATTTCCTTATTTCGTTTCCTTTTTAGTTAGGACTTGTTTTTATATATTTAGGGTATGTAAACCTCGTTTTTGGGGGTTAGACTTTATTATTTGAGTTCTAGTTTTTGTCTTTGGAGATTAACTTGCAACTTTAGCAATTCTTGATTTCCTAGGTTCGTTTTGAATATTTTTACTTTGAAATTCAAGTTGAGATTCTGAGTTTCTTCTACTTATTACGTAAGTTCATGATTTCTTCATCTAAAAATATGAATTGTGTTCTTGCTACTATGGGCAACTAAATCCAGAACTAGGGTTGTGGAAACCATGAGCGATTAACAAAGTATGAATAGTAATTAAGTAATTCTTGAATAGTGTTATTGCATGCATTGATAATTCTTTCATTTAGAAGTCTTTTTAACGATTGCACGCGTTAGAACTCGCCTTGTTGGTACTTGCTAGACCAAGGAGGTAGTTAATAAGAAAAGAATTATCAACATAGATTTAGTGTGATACAATCTAATAGTCTAATGTCGGTTGGTGTGAGGGTAAAAACAAAGCCATACAGAGATGTGATGTCTAATATGAGGTAAAGGGAAGGGTTAGTAAATTATACACACGTAGCCGGACCAAGGTGCGGGGTGAAATTCTCTAGATGCCGGACCAAGGATTTAAAGATACCTAACTTATCACTTTGCATGTAATACACTAGAAAAGGATTACTATTATTAGGATTACCGTGTTATGAGCTTTCTCCCCTTTTAATTACTTGTCTCGGAAGTACGTTGACTAAAAGAATATAATTGTAAGTTAAGTTTAAGTCTAAACCACATTCCTCGTGGGATCGACCCCAACCTACAAGTTGGGTTCTTTACTTGATAACGATCGCTTATGCTTCTTTAGGGAGGTGTAATTTGAGCGTATCAAATTTTGGCATCGCTGCCGGGGAATAAGGCTTTTAGATTAAGTTTAACTACATTATTAAACTTTAGTCAAATATTTCCTATTTTAGTTTTTCTTTTATTTTTGTTTCTCTCAGGTTCCTACTCTAGCGTATGCCAAGTACACGGAGCCAAGGTGAACCACTTACTCCTTACGACCCAGAATTGAATAGAACTTTGCGAAGAATGAGTAACCAAGGAGTCCCCGTAAATCCTATCGGAGGAAACTTAGGTGATGGAGTTGGGTTGCAGCCTCTGAGGGTTGGTGATGAGAATAATCAGGTTCAAGCTGAGAATCTACTGGGAGATGCATTGAGGGTACATAATCCACTAAGACCAAGACTATGTGATAACTATAGGGTCAACTTTAATGTTGCTGAATCTGAAGGACCTCTTGTCCTACCTCCGGGGGATACATTTGTGGTGACTACCAGTTTGATGAAGATGGTTACATCGAGGGGTTTGTTTGTTGGGTTGGCATCGGAGGATCCACATGCAGACGTAACTAAGCTAAGGAGTGTATGCAAAAGTTGTGTGGGTCGATTGGACTTAGACATGGATGTCATTGGATTGTGAGTATTCCCTCTATCATTGACCGGCGATGCTGTTGTGTACTTTAATGAGCTTCCATATAACTCAATCTACACATGGGAACAATTAACTGAAGTGTTCCTGGCAAGATACTTTCCCGTGTCAAAGAAGCTGAATCACAAAGATAAATTCAACAACTTCGTAGCACTACCTGGAGAGTCAGTGAGTAGTTCTTGGGATAGGTTCACTGCTTTTATTAGAGGTGTCCCGAATCACCGCATTAATGATGAATCACTGAAGGAATACTTCTATCGAGGTTAGGATGACAATAGTAAGGTGGTGCTTGATACTATCGCTGGAGGTTCATATGGTGAGTGCACTTTTGAGTAGATTGCGGAGAAATCAGAGAAGATTTCCCAGAACAATAAAGCATGGAGCACTAGAAAGTCGGATACAGGGAGAAACACGTTTGCAGTCCAAGCTACAACTAACCAATCTGCCGATGATATTCGAGAGGAGATGGCTAGATGAGGACCGAACTGGGGTTGGTGTTGAAGCATGTAAGCGGAGGTATTGAAAAGGTAAATATTGTCAATTATTTGACTAGAAATTCACCAACGGGTGAGGAATGTTACTATGATGAGGATACTTATGCAGTGAATGATCAGACGGGGGGTTTCCGAGCCAACGCCCAAGGTTCCAATACGAATAATTGGCGCCAAGGTCGGAACTATGGTAACTACAACCGAGAGGGTCAATATGTCCGGGATGGGAACTACAATCGTGACAACAACTACAACCGAAACAACCACCCCAATCGATTCATCCACCAAAATTCATTAGAATTTAGAGGAAAAGAGGAGAAAGAGTCGACCAAATCCCTCAAGAACATGTAGAAGGTTTTCTTTAGTTCCAGCCCCGAAATGGAAGGAATTCTCTGTACTTTTCATCACCAAATATGTGGGATTTCACTGGTGGATTCCTTTCATCCACTAGGTCCCTAGAATTCAGTCAGATTCTCGATTCTCTATATCTTTCTTAGACTTAGGGTTTCTAAAATCTTAGATATTAGTGTGATTTAGTTGTTATAGTGTTCTTACTCAGATTATCATATTTTTGGGAAATCGTTGCTTAGTTCTTTGCATAAAATTCAGAACCCTAGTTGTGTAGATTCTCTTAGTTCATGAATTACACTTGCTATCAAATTTCAATTTTTTCATTGTCAATACACAAATGTTGCATTCTCAGTTAGCATGTTAAATTATTAAGCTAATCCAGTATTTTAGGTATGTTGTGTCATACACATTTCCAATCGGGAGTAGGCTTAGCACTGAGTTGGACAAGGGTTCAGTGTACCCTCATAGTCCCAGAACTACGTGCCCTCTTAGGTTTATAAATCCCTTATGTGGGCATCAAATATAGTGATCACGCCAGTCATGCCTTTATACCCATAACAAACTATATTAGGTCCTCTTGATGGGGCTTATACATCAGACTCTATGTTTAGCTCACGTGGTTTTATGTCGTTTAATAGTAGCTCCCTCAATCAGACTCTTATGCATTGGACCAGGTTTTCAGATTCATTTCAATATTCAGTCTCAGCATGTCATGTTTAATAATCAATACTTGGTCATTGTCTTCTTTTCTGTTCATTTCAGTATTTACATTATGTTCAGATTATGTCATTGCTCAGTTATGCCTTGTTCAACTTACATATTTTTTCAGTAATATTCTATATCTTGCATGCTCATTACAATATAAGTACCGATGCATACTATGCGTTACATCTTTTCATGATGGAGGTTCAATTCCTCAACATTCAGATCATGTGTAGATCGGTTACCGATCCGTACTCAGCAACTTCAATAGTGAATCCTCATACTTCGAGGACAATAGACATATTTTTATATTTAGTTTTTCCTTTCAGTTTCAGTTTTGCTAGAGTTAGCTGGGGGCATGTCCCAGCAGCTCGAGTCAGTTAGAGGCTTTTTCAGACATAGTTATAGATTCAACTTCAGTTTGAGTGATTTTTTAGTATCACTAACTCTGATTCAGTATTTATATATTTAAATAAGTTTTGGGTATTCCCCACCATTAGTTATTTCATGATTTAGCTTCCACTTTAGTTTATCTTTCATAGATATATTCTGTTTTCTTATGATATGCCAGCTCAGGGTTAGCTTTGGGTCACTCGTGATCTTAGATCCCGTGTTTACGTCAAGGGGGTAGCCTTGGGGCGTGACATCTAGGAACATGGATTACTAAATGGAGAATTTCTAGAAATATGACAATTGTCTTAACAATTGCCTTAATTTCTTTAGGACATAAAATAAACCTTCTTTCATTCTTTTTGAATATCCAATTAACACACACACATTTCATTCTTATTTGAAAGGAATTGAATTCAAATTTGATATGTAACAAAACAACAACGAAATAAGCCAATCATTAATTTTATCAGCTTCATAAGAGTCTATTTCTTTTCTCTTTTACACCAATTTATTATAGAGTGTTTGGTGTAGACAATTGAAATGCAATTATCCTATCAGATAAGTGACTCATCAGCTGTGCAGATAGATATTCATCACTACAATCAGATTGCAGTGACTTTATATATTTTACATGATGCTATTTTCATTTGTCTTAAAATATTTTGAGTTTATCAATACATTCTGAGTTACAAAAACATCAAAAATATATATATATATTGATATCATTAGTAACTTTTTGAAAATCTTTGAATACTCAAATTCACCTCTTACTTGAATGATCATTTACCGCACAAATCAGAATAGATTAATTCTATGTTGGAAATCTTACGGAAAAATACCTTCATCTCGAACAATTGTATCAAATTCACCAAAGCTTGTACTTCACCAATAATTCTTATAGGAAATTCTCATAGCTTGAGGCATGTTGGAATACACTGTCCTTAAGGATATTTCACCCGGTATGGGTGTATGCCCCAGGATTCAACAAGATCTTCTAGTATAAAATTAGGAGCCAGAAACTAATAAAGCTTAAATAGAAAGAAAATCTAGCTATAAGAATATATTAAAAAAAGAATTTTTATCTTGTCTCCACTCTTACTCACCATCAGTAAGAATTAGATTTATATAGGAAATTAGTAACCTCTCTAATATGTTAATGGTTGAAATAGTCAAAATCCATAAAAGACACTGAACACAATTAATGAATTGAAGGCAATTTATTTCAGCAGAGAAACGTTTGGTAACATCCATATTATGACAGAAAATAATGGCTAATTAAAGAATAATAATAATGGAAATAAAATATTATTTATGGAGAGAAAATATTTAGGACATAAAATAATATTCTCTTTCAAGTATAATAGGAAATAAAATAATTCCTTTTTAGATATTAGAATCATTTTTCCAACAATCCCTACACATCTCAAAAAGAATATTAAGTAATATAACGAAATAAGAAGTCTTGCTGGATTTTCACATATGAGTCTAATGCATCGAATCTGGTTTCGATAGACTATGAACCAGACCTAGATAGAATAAGATTAAATTTACAGAACAATTGGTGAAGTTTAGAACTTCTATGAACCAATAATTCTTTTGTAAGTTCAATGTCTTTTTCTATCAAATTATACTCGCACAATATTTGTCGTTATCGCGGTTTTGCGCTTAGAGGCCATGCGCGTGTCCTGGTATTCATGAGTGCTCTAGAAATATGTCATAATTTCATAGAAGCGACACCACTTCACACTCATTTAGGTCCAATCATAAAGTGTATTCTGCAGAGCAATACACTACCTATTAAGGATATGCTATGGATTAAGAGCTTAACTCAACCTCACTTTGCCTTGCAGAGTGTTGCACTTTATTCACACATCATAGGAGGGACATAATTTTATAGTGCTTACTTGATTAAACAATGACTTGTTATTTGTCACGCCTCGAAGCTACCCCAAGACGCAAACATGTGACCTAGGATCACGAGTGATCCCAAGATAACCCTGCTAGCATATCATAAGCATACTAAATAAACTAAAGTAAGAAAATACTATGCGGAAGCTCATTCATCATGTAAACTGAAATAATGAAGAATACCCATAAACTATCTAAATATATATATATAAACTGAGAGTTTAACAAGAACTGAAAAGTCAAACTCAAATGCTAAAGCTGAATCTAACTATGTTTGAAAAGAGCCTCTAACTGACTAGAAGTGCTGGGACATCCCCCAGCTTAATCTAGCAAAAACTGACTAAGACTAAAAGTAAAGAAAACATGTATGTCATCCTCGGAGAATGAAGACTCACTACTGATGCTGTGAGAGAAAGATTAGGAACCGATCTATGCGTGATTTGGAAGCTGAGGACTTGAACCTATATCACGAGAAGATGTAGTGCAGAGTATGCGTCAGTGCTTGAAAGGTACTGAGCATGCAGGATAGAATAAAGTTGAACAATAAACATACTGAACCAAAACATATATCTAAGCAATGAGAAGAGATAGGAATGATGTTGTACTGAGACTACTGAACATGAACTAACTGAATGCAAAGACCATGTTTATAACATGTTGAGACTGAAATCTAACTGTAACTGATAACATGGTCAATCTAATAGAATCTTACTGTAAAGGAGCTACTAATAACCGACATAAAACCACATGAGCTAAATGTGGAGTCCAATGTGTACGCCCTATCGAGAGGGCCCAATATACCATGCCAGAGGTATAGAGGCATGACTGGTGTGATCACTAAAATGTAATACCCAAAGAGGGGACTTATAAACCTACGGGGGCACGTAGTTCTGGGATTATTTGGGTACGCTGAACCCTAGTTCACTCGGTATTAAGATACTCCAGATTAGAATGTATATATAAGCAGTATTATGATTGAAATGTGAAGTACTGGATAACTCAATTACTGACATGCAAACTCTGAGAATGCAACAATTATAACTAATAATGTCACATTTGTAAACTGAAGCATGTATATCTTAAATAACTGACCTAGCATGTGTAATTCATCAACTAAAAGAACTACATAGCTAGGGTACTGAATATCATACAAGAAACTAAGAAATAACATGATAATATGATTTGGATTATTCTAACAGCTAAAACCCAACAATTTCTAACATTCAAGAAACCTTAGGTTTACATAATATTACGGGAATCAAGTTTCTGACTGAAATCTAGGGACCTAATTGGTGAAAGGAACCCATTAGTCAAATCCCACATACCTTGTGAAGAAATTCACAGAGAAATCTTTCGATTTCGGGGCTGGAATTGATGAAAACTCATTGTGTACTTGAACTAGGGCTGCTGGACTTCTCTCTCCAATTTGCTCTAAGTTTGATGATTTTTTTTGGTGAATAATTGATTAGGTTAGGTTCTAATTTGTTTACTAGGCTAAAACTTACCAAAACCACGTAGTTTAGGGGGTTAAACGATGTAGTTTAGGTGTCTATGGCATAGGGGAAAAGACCAAATGACCCCTAACTTAAAAGTCTGATGAGCTGACCACGGCCCCTCTGACGGGCCGTCAAAGGGACAACGGACCATAGAGTCGGTAGTGGTCCTTGGTCCAGTAGATGCTGAATTTGGGGGCTTCGATCACAAGCCCTACCACGGCCTATGTGAAGGACCACGGACCATGAAGGTCGACGTGGTTCTTCACTTGTGTTGGTGGCTTGCTGGCTCAGGTCTACGGACCCTCCCACGGCCCGTCATCAAGACCACAACATGTGGAGGGCTACGTGGTCTGATGCCAGGCCTGAGGGATTTTAACTCTCCACTACGGGCACCAGTATGGTCTGTGAGGTTGTCCACGGCCCGTGAAGGGTCCTATGGTCCACCTCTGCTGGAGGATGCTGAGTCCACGGGGAGGTTAACGGACTGTGGACCCTATCACGGTTCGTGAATCCTTTCGTGGTTTACTGGTTCAGGTGATTTTCTGCTGCACTTTTCTAAGTCTGTTTTCCGAGGT
The DNA here is from genome assembly GCF_000226075.1 of Solanum tuberosum. Taxonomy (NCBI): domain Eukaryota; kingdom Viridiplantae; phylum Streptophyta; class Magnoliopsida; order Solanales; family Solanaceae; genus Solanum; species Solanum tuberosum. Next base: position 1,517,538 of record NW_006238988.1, on the reverse strand, counting down.
GTTACAATATCTCCCCCTTGGGAATATTCATCCTCGAGTGAAGCCTAAAGTAATTGGATAGGGAGGGAAAGAGCTGCAAACCCTACAACTAACTACTAGAAACTGATTTCTGATTGAACTAAGTTCCAAGTATATGAAAATACGCTAAAAATGCAAGTACAAACTGAAGGAACATAGACTGAAACTATGAATGAATGACTAAAAAACTGGAGAGGAACTATAACCTCAACCTAGAATGGAATTGGAAGGAAAGAGATGAGGATACTTGGCCTTTATGTATGGTTCTGCTTCCCAAGTAGCTCCCTATACAGATTGACTCCTCCACAAAACCTTCACTGAAGTGACTTCTTCTTTTCTCAAGCTTCGAATCTAATGATCAAGGATTTCAACTAGTACCTCCTCATAAGTGAGACTGTCCATCACATCCACAATTTCTAAAGGTACAATAGATGTTGGATCACCCACACACTTCTTCAACAACGAAATGTGAAAGACCAGATGCACTGCTTCTAGTTCTACTGGCAATTCTAACTAGTAAGCCACTTTACCAACCCTTTTCAACATCTTGTAAGGGCCTACATAACTAGGAATGAGCATCCCTTTCTTTCCAAATCTAATCACCCCCTTCATAGATGACAATTTCAGAAAAACCCATTAATCAAGTTGGAACTCTAATTCCCTTCTCTATACATTTGCATAGGACTCCTAATGACTCTGGGATGTCTTAAGTCTATGTCTGATGAGTTGCACCTTCTTCATAGCATCATGAACTGAATCTGGCCATATCAAGGCCGCTTCACGTACTTAAAACTAATAAACTAGAGATCTTCATCTACGCCCATACAATGCCTCATAAGGGGCCATCTGAATGCTAGAATGGTAACTATTATTGTAGGCAATTCTATAAGAGGAAGGTGATCATCCTAACTACCCTTGAAATAAATCACGCAAGATCTCATCATGTCCTCTAAGGTCTGAATGGTACGCTCGGCCTAACCATCCGTTTGTAGATAAATTGATATTCTAAGATTAACCTAAGTACCACGACCTTTCTGAAAAGACTTCTAGAAATGAGAGGTAAACTAAGGACCTCTATCTGAGATGATAGACAAAGGAACTCCATGCAACCTGACTATCTCATTAATGTAAAGCTTAGCGTAGTCCTCCGCCGAATCTATAGTCTTAACAGCCAAAAAGCGCGCAAACTTAGTGACTCTATCAACTATAACCCAAATGGAGTCATATTGTCTACGAGTACGAGGTAAACCTGTGATGAAATCCATGTTGATCACTTCCCACTTCCAAGCAGGAATGTTGATCTCTTGAGTCATAACTCCTAGTTTCTGTTGTTCTTTCTTCACTTGCTGGTAATTAGGGCACTTAGCCACAAAATCCGCCACCAAAAGACTTCCCGCAGATCATGGTACATCATAGTGGCGTCTGGATGAATAGAATATTTGGAATTATGGGCTTCTACAAGAATCTTCTCTCTCAACTCACCCACCTTAGGAACACATAATCGACCCTGATAGCGAAGCACACCATCTCCCCCTTGGGAGAAAACCTCAAATCTCTGCTGATGGACTGTACCCTTTAGTTGAAGCAATATCGGATCACTGTCTTGCATTTCCTTAACCTCAGCCACCAAAGAAGATTCTGACCCATTCTGAACTGTTACACCACCATCTGATATGCTCATAAGACGAACTGCTAAGCGAGCAAGTCTGTGAACATCCTTTGCTAGTTCCTTTCTTTCTTACTCAACATGTGCTACACTACCCATAGATAGTCTACTAAGACCATCTTCTACTACATTGGCATTACCAGGACGGTAATGCACACTTGATAAGTCCACAAATTGGACTCATTTATGGCTTTATTTTAATAGAAATAGTGTCCTTGAATGCTTGTTTTATCTCAATACCTAATTAAAATGCTGAAGTTTCAGGTATTTGAAGTTTTAGTGGAAGCATAGACACTTAGGCGCAAAATGGAGCATATAGGGCTGAAAAGAACAAGAAATGGAATCATGCGGATCACCGAGTTGAACTTGGTGAGTCGCCGAAACCACATGAAACGCCCTTCGTTCCAGTACAAGAAGCCTTGAAGGAAGTGGATCAAAAGGCGAGGAAAGGAGTAGTCGACGAGTCGCCGATCAGTTCCGCGAAGCAGTACTGTACCGCCCAATGATCCAGAATGCGAGGATACTAAAGGCAAGACACTGAAGGCGATGAGCTGACTAAAAGGCGGATCACCGAGTTCATCGGCGATCTTAACTAATGTCGCCGAACAATCCTCCGCAGCACAATCTGTGAAAATTATAAATACTAGTTAGAATTGTATTGTAGTCTCAGTGTGGAACAATTATTATTATTATTTTCACTTTAGAACATACTTTAGTTGATATTTTTCTCTCAAGTTTTGGAGAGGGTTTTGTGGAGACTTTAAGAAAGGAGTTCTTAATCCCCAAGTTGGAAGTGGGTCTTCTCTATTCATTTTCCTTGCTTAATTTAAGGTTTAATTTCTTATACCCAGTTGATTTCATTACCATGTTAGGTATAATTTATTATTTCTTGATGAGTGGCTAAAAACCCCCATTCTTGGGGTGTGATTTAGCAAATATGGGTTGATATTCTTGTTGGGTCTTGCTTGCTGATAGGTTAGATGTAATTTAATTGTGATTTCACCTAGTGGTTGTGGTTAATCTAAAGGGTTTGTAGTTGTAAATACAAAGTGACCCATGTGTTTTTGGCTTTCCCGAGAGGGAGGTTGCGAAACCAAAACCACTAGACTGATGACCTATAGAGTGGGTCAAAATGAGGTTCAGCCCGAGAGGGTGAGCCCTAGTCCCATATCCTAACACTCAGCTCGATAGAGTGAGTAGGGTAAGGCGTAGGCTGGTCTTCAAGCGGCAAATGGGTGTCTGAGAGGAACGCATTTGAAACAGGGTAAGTTGCCCCGAGAGGGAATTTATTTCCATTTAAAGCTTAGCCTAGTCCCTATTATTTTGCACATTTCCTATCGAAAGCATGTACCCAAAAATTTATCTCAACTTATAATGTGGTCACATCGCAAGAACCTTTCCCCATACTTGATTTTCTTGTTTATTTTGTTGTTTTAGTAGTTGTTACAAAACCCCCTTTGATATTTGACACTTTTGTGTTGCCCCCTTTAATTTACAATGTCTTTTATTGCAAATGTCTTTAGCTACGAGTAGTTAGAATGTAAATTCTATTTTTCTATCAATTCTCAAAACTGCTCCCTTGAGACACGACCCTAACCCTTGGTTGGATTACTATATTATCGACGATCGTAGACACTCATACCGTAGGATAGTGTCGTTGGTCACGATAAGCATCAAAATGGTGCCGCTGCCGGGGAGTGGTGTTATTTGAATATTTTTAGATTAGCAGAATTTTTCTTTTTATTTTTGTTCTTACTAGTTGTAGTTTACTAACTTAACTATTAGTTGTGTTTTATTGATTATGGAAACATTGCAGAAAGCATGAGTGTCAACGGTAGTAACGGGAGCCAAGCGGGCCATTAGGATGACATTGCAAATCTCCATGACGTCCAAGAACCCAATCTCAATGATCCGCATCACAGAGGAGGTGTTTGAGCTATTCGTCTGCCCCCAGCAAAAGGAAACACAGTATTCCACATAACAAGCACCATGTTTCAACTTCTGCAACTAAAGGGGCTTTTCAACAGATTAGCTCATAAGGATCCACACGAGCATCTTCGAAAATTTGTAGACGTGTGTGGACCATTCTCATTCAAAAACATTTCTCAGGAATCAGTGTGATTGAGGTTATTTCCTTTCTCATTGATGGGTGAGGCGTGCAAGTGGTTAGACGACTTGCCACGTAACTCAATCACTTCGTGGGATGAGTTGATGAATGCATTCAATGTACGATTTTTTCCTCCCTCAAAGATGATGAATAACCGAGATAGCATCCAAAGCTTTAAGCATCTGAATAGCGAACCTCTGCATGAAAGCTGGCTCAGATAAAAAAATTGGTTCAACAATTCCCAACACATGGTCTTCCTGACAATCTGCTATTTCAATACTTCTACTGGAGTCTAGATTCGTTCAACAAGGGTGTAGCTGACCAACTCTCACCCAGAGGCTTAAAGCAGCAACCATACATTATGGCAGTTTAACTCTTTGATGGTATGACAACCATCAACAAGGTGTGGTACACCCGCGAAGATCAAGTCTCACCGGTCACATTTCAGCTATCTAAGGAGTAGGTTGAAAAAGACAATGAGAGAGATCAAAATATGGCCAAGATCATGACAGACCTTGATATCCTATCCAAAAATGTGATGGGGACTGGTACCCGCGGTGTCAATGTTGTGGGGGTCGGGTGCGCAATTCCTAAAGAGGCAAGTTTTGACGCCTTGTATAATGAAGAGGTAAACTTCCTAGCCAACTAAGGTGGTGGTTATCCATAAAACTACCCAAGGTAGGGTGGAAATCAAGGTTGGGTTATAGATTAAGGATGGAAGGATAGAGAATGGAGAGACCGAAATCCTAATTGGAAAGATGGGGAGATAGACAGATATGTGCCCCCCCCCCACGAATGCCAAAAGTCAAAGGACTCGGAGGGTAGTAGGTCTGAGGATATGATCTCGCGCATCCTCAACAAAGTTGAAGGGTCGAAAAAATTACTGAAAGACATGGAAGCGAATGTTTCCACCCTCACCCAGACCGTTACCTCTCATTCAGTTTCAATTAAGCAGTTGGAGACCCAAATGGGTCACATCTCGTCTCACCTAAATCCGAGACAACAAGGGGGCTTGCCCAGTGACACTATGGCTAACCCCAAGAGTGAGAGTTGAATGTGGACTAGCGTCGTGCCACGATGTTAACTAAGGCACTATTTGGGAGGCAACCCAAGGTTTTAAATGTTGGATTTTACTTTTATAAATAACGGTGTGTTGATTGTGCAAGTGAAAGTGAACGAAAGGTACAGATTTATGAAAGGAAGTCCCGGTCAGTGAATCACCAATTGGTTCGGCGACCCCGATCCAAAATTGCCGTTAGACCCAAAATCAACTTACATTGGGGTCTGTAAAACTCGGCGAGACCAAGAAATCAATGGTGAGTCGCCAAATATATCGGCGATCCTGATACAGACCACCGTTTGTACCTTCAGTTCAACTGAAGGTCCTGTAAAACTCAGCGAGTCAAGAGATCACTCTGCGAATCACCAAGTGGTTCGGCGATCTGAAGTAATGTCGCTGAACGGGCAAAAACTAGACTGTCTTTCAGCCACATGTTTAATGACATAACTTCATTTTCTTTTTCCATCACTTTTTAACGTTGCCAAACTCACACATGCACTCTAGTCTTTATTTTCTTGCACTCTTAAAGTATTTTGGTTCATAAATTTGTGCGCGGATTTGGATTGCATTGCCGCCTAGCACCTCAGTAATTTCTTAATCAGTACAAAAGATCGAAAGTTGCAGGAAGAAACATGCCATCGAGACACATAAGAGCTCAAAAGTTTAGAAGAAATGCAAAGAGTGAGAACAAGATAGCCAGTTCGAGGAGGAGGGTGCAAATTGACCCTAATGTCCCTTCGTGGACCCGAGGGTTCATCAACGCGATACATGCCTTTAAAGAAGCTCATGAAATAGATAATATGGTAGAGGCTAATATTGCTATAGAGGCTAAAGCAGAGCAAACAGAGAAAGAGGAAAAGGTTTAGAATGATAACACATTGGGCACTGAAGACAGATGGAGCGGCTGCTTAAACAGGATCCCCTCTTTACCTCCCTCTCTATTTTTCTTTATCTGACCTTTTGGATACTTATTACTTGCATTTGAGGACAACACTCTTTATTTGTGGTGGGGTGAGGCCCACATATTTTGTGTTGACATTCATGTTTTGTTCTGTACATAATTGGGTTGTTTGCTTTAAGTTGTGTTTTAAATACTGTTTCTTTTTGTGGATGCTTTGAGCTTATGGCTCCTATTGTTTTACTTGCAAAATAAGTTTGATCCTTTCGGAAAAAAATTGCCACCTCTTGTGTTGAAAGTGGCTGTTCTTTTGCAAAAATTTAAGTCTCGGTTTCGATCAATACCGATGACTTGAATAGTCCTCTCAATTGAACAAACATGAATGCACGACTACAACGAGGCCAAATAAAGTTACATAGATAATATGTGCACTCTTTGCATCTCTTTGTGACTAGCCATTTATCGAATTGATTTTCTTGTGATGACCGTTGCACACTAGCAAACGTGTGTAGTCTTGCTTGACTGAAGTATTGATGCCATGGTGTTTAACTTACTTTGAACCTTGCATGAATAAACCTAGAATTTTCCCTGTTAGTCTGATTGATTTAGAAAGGTGTACTCTTGAGATGATCTTAGGCAATTTTAAAGAGTGTGAACAAATTTGACATATACCTCTTTTTGTGACCTACCTGTGAGCGTGTGAAGCTCTTTTGAACACCTTTGATCCTTACCTTTATTTGGATGAACCTTGATAAACCCTAGACCTTACTTGATCTACTACATATAATCCTCTTGATTTGTGGTTTAGTGAATAGCCAACTTAGGACACAAAGCCTAAGTTGGGGGTGTGGTGAAAAAGAAAAGGAGAAGTTAATAAGTGCTATAAGAAGTCCCCCTTTACCCATCTTGAGTAAGCTGGATCGAAAGTCAATTGGAAAATAAGGGCAAACCTATGGGTGAAAACATGCATTGTGTTCCTCTTTTTGAGTGTGAGCGTTGTATCTGATTCCTGATCTTAAATTAACTCATATCTGCATGTGAATATGCAATCATTCTTGTGCGAGGGCATTTAGATATTTTTGTTGAGCTTGAACTTGCACAAGTAACAAGTATTGCGAGCATGAGAATCTTTGGTGATGGTGTGTCACAATTTGAATCTTTGAGTACACAAGTGATCCTTGCATAAGTAAATTGATCCTTGTTGTGTGCATTCATGATTTAGTCTTGTGTAGCACTATTTGAGGCACCCTATTTGAATTGCTGAACTTGAGTTTGCTTGAGGACAAGCAAAAGTTTAAGTTGGGGGTGTTGATGAGTCCACAAATTGGACTCATTTTAGGAATTTATTTTAATAGAAATAGTGTCCTTGAATGCTTGTTTTATCTCAATATCGGATTAAAAATGCTGAAGCTTCAGGTATTTGAAGTTTTAGTGGAAGCATAGACACTTGGGCGCAAAACGGAGCAAATAGGGGTGAAAAGAAACAGAAATGGAATCATGCGGATCGCCGAGTTTATCTTGGCGAGTCACCAAAATGACATGAAGCATCCTTCGTTCCAGTATGCGAAGCCTTGAAGGAAGTGGATCAAAAGGCGAGGAAATGAGCAGTTGACGAGTCACCGATTAGTTCCGTGAAGCAGTACTGTACCGCCCAATGATCCAGAATATGAGGATGCTAAAGGTAAGACACTGAAGGCGATGAGCTGACCAAAAGGCAGATCGTCGAGTTTATCGGCGATCTCGATTAATGTCGCCGAACAATCCTACGCAGCACAATCACTGAAAACTATAAATACTAGTTAGAATTGTAGTCTTAGTGTGGAACAATTATTATTATTATTTTCACTTTAGAACATACTTTAGCTAATATTTTTCTCTCAAGTTTTGAGAGGGTTTTGTGGAGACTTAAAGAAATGAGTTCTCCATCCCCAAGTTAGAAGTGGATCTTTTCTATTCATTGCCCTTTGCTTAATTTAAGGTTTAATTTCTTATACCCAGTTGATTTCATTAACATGTTAGGTATAATTTCTTATTTCTTGATGAGTGGCTAAAAACCCCCATTCTTGGGGTGTGATGTAGCAAATATAGGTTGATATTCTTGTTTGGTCTTGCTTGTTGATAGGTTTGATGTATTTTAATGGTTATTTCACCTAGTGGTTGTGGTTTAATCTAAAGGGTTTGTAGTTGCAAATACAAAGCCACCCATGTGTTTTCGGCTTGCCCAAGAGGGAGGTCGCGAAACCAAAACCACTAGACTGATGGCATAAGGAGTGGGTTGACATGAGGTTCAGCTCGAAAGGGTGAGCCCTAGTCCCATATCCTAACACTCAGCTTGAGAGAGTGAGTGGGGTAAGGCGTAGGCTGGTCTTCATGCGGCAAATGGGTGTCCGTGAGGAACGCATTTGAAACGGGGTAAGTTGGCCGAGAGGGAACTTATTTCCATTTGAAGCTTAGCCTAGTCACTATTATTTTGCAAATTTCCTATCGAAAGTATGTACCCAACAATTTATCTCAACTTATATTGCGGTCACATCCCAAGAACCTTTCCCCATACTTGACTTTCTTATTTATTTTGCTGTTTCAGTACTTGTTACAAAACCTCCTTTGACATTTGACACTTTTGTGTCGCCCCCTTTAATTTACAATGTCTTTTATCGCAAATGTCTTTAGCTACGACTAGTTAGAATGCAAATTCTATTTTTCTATCAATTCTCAAAACTGCTCCCTTGGGACACGACCTCAACCCTTGGTTGGGTTACTATATTATCGACGATCGTAGACACTCATACCATAGGATAGTGTCGTTGGTCACGATAAGCATCAACACTCATATCATAATCTTTGAGGAACTCAAGCTATCTCCTCTGGTCAAGATTCAACTCTTTCTGGATGAACACATACTACAGGCTCTTATGGTCTGTGAACACATCTATATGAACACCATACAAGTAATGTCTCCAAATCTTAAGTGCAAAGACTACTACTACAAGCTCTAGGTCATGAGTTGGATAGTTATTCTCATGCACCTTAAGCTGTCTAGAAGCATAAGCTATAACGTTACCTCGCTGCATTAACACACAACCTAGGCAGACTCTGGATGCATCACAATAGATCACATAACCGTCTGAACCCTCTAGTAGAGTCAAAACAGGAGTTGTAGTCAACCTTGTTTCTAGTTCTGCGAAGCTCTTCTCACAATCATCTGACCACTGAAACTTAACCTTTTTCTGAGTTAACTTAATCAATGGAGAGGCTATGGATGCAAATTCTTCTACAAACCTTCTGTAATAACCCGTTACACCTAAGAAACTTCTGATATCTGTAGGAGAGGTAGGCCTGGGCCATTGTTACACTGCTTCTATTTTCTGAGAATCCACTTGGATCCCTTCGCTAGACACAATATGACCAAGGAAAACAACCAATTGCAACCAAAACTCACATTTGCTAAACTTAGCGAATAACTAGCGATCCTTGAGAGTTTGCAGGACAACCGTCAAATGAGTCGCATGTTCTTCCTCATTCCTAGAGTAAATGAGGATATCATCAATAAAGACGATAACAAACAAATCAAGATACTACTTGAACACTTTGTTCATCAAATCCATGAAAGTTGCAGAAGCATTGATTAGTCCAAATGACATAAATACAAAATTCATAATGAACATACCGAGTTCTGAAGGCTATTTTTGGGATGTCAATATCTGTGACTCTGAGCTGATGATAACCAGTTCTGAGGTCTATCTTTGAGAAATGACTAGCACCCAGAAGTTGGTAAAAAAAGTCATCAATCTTGGGGATAGGATACTTATTCTTGATTGTGACTTTGTACAATTGTCTATAATCAATGAAACCATCTTTCTTTTTACGAACAACACTGGTGCACCCCATGGGGAAATACTAGGTCTGATGAAACCCGTATCTAGAAGGTCTTTTAATTATTCTTTCAATTCCTTAAGATCACTTGGAGCCATTCCGTAAGGAGGAATAGAGACAGGCTGGGTATCTTGGAGGAGATTAATTCAAAAGTCAATTTCCCTTTTCGGGAGGAACTCTGGGAAGATCTTCTGGAAACACTTTTGGGAACTCATTAACTACAGGAACTGACTCAAGAGTAGGGGTTTCAGAGCTTGAATGCTTAAACCGCACTAGATGATAGATATAACCTTAGAGATCATCTTTCTGGCCTTAAGGTAAGAAATTAATCAACCCATTGGCGCGAAGCTACTACCCTTCCATTCTAAGATTGGTTCGTCTAGAAACTAAAAGCGAACCATCCTAGTTCTATAATCGATTGAGGCATAACAGGAATGTAATCAATCCATGTCTAGAATGATATCAAAATCTAGCATTTCTAACTCTACAAGATCTGTTAGAGACTCATAACGTACTAGTGACTACAATCTTCCTGATCCTGGCGAGCCTGAAGAGCATACAACATGTTTTGGCATTGTCTGCCACCTATACCAGATGAGTTACCCTGCTGAGTTGGGTGACCTGGTGCTGCTTCGTATGTTGTGGACTGAGCTCTACTATTATTTCCCCATTGACCCTGTTTACATGAAGGACAATCTCTCAACTTGTGACCAGACTGACCACACCCAAAACATCCTTCCTTTCCTGCAAGACACTCGCCTGGATGATTCTTACCACACTTTGGACAAGTTGGGTAGGTTTTGGTCTCTGAAATACTCCCCTAAGACTTAGAGCCTGATGCCCTACCTTTCTGATCTTGTTGGAACTTAGAGGATGGAGCACTAGCTGATTAAGGTACTGGAGCTGAGGACTTTTGCTGAAACTGTGTGCGATTTCCACCACCCAATTTCTGTTGAGAATACTCATAGTTTCATGTTCTAGCCTTCTTATTATCCTTAGCATGTTCTCTAAGCTTATCACCATCAACCTACTGAGCATGAGTCATGAGCCTAGAGATGTTCATATTTTCCAGCAACATATCATTCCTACACTTTGTTTTCACTAAGTCGGATACTCCATATAGAAACTTGTTCATTTGAGCCCTGGAATCGGCAACCATATAAGGAGTATACCTGGAGAGTTGGGTGAACTTAAGTCCATACTCTTGGACTATCATACTACCTTGCCTCAAATTCATGAACTCCTGAGTTGTTGCCTCCCTAAACTCTCTTGGGAAGAACCTCTCCAGAAAGGTTTTACTAAAGCTTTCCCAAGTGATAGGAGTTGCATCTGTACCCATGTTTTATTTCCATTTAGTATACCATATATGAGCTACATCCTTATGCTGATAGGATGCCAACTATACCCTATCATGAAATGTCACTTGCATCACTCCAAATATCTTCTTGTCCTCATCTATGAAGTTTTGGGGATCCTCACCAATCTGCAATCCTAAGAACTCAGGCGATTCATCCTAACAAAATCCTGAACTCTAACTGCAACTAATCCACCACTAGCATTTGCAGGAACTGGAACCTGTTGGTTGTTTTGGTTAGTCACACTCTGAGCCAAAAGTTGAATGGCATTTCGAAACTCAGCATTCGAAACTTCTTGATTTGGAACTGGAGGATCTGCGTTAGCATTTCGGGCATTCACATTCCTTACATAAGCTCTATGAGGACGCATGATCTGAAAGCGCATAACGTCGAGTTAAAAATGAGGAATTAGATCATATCTTACGCACCATAAGAGTAACAAGAAAATGAAGTTTTCCTAAAACACTTCCTAGCATCCCTCTCATTAGATGTGGTTCACTTCACACCCATGAAAAGGACTCCACTTAGTGCGAATTTTTAGACATCCTAAGACCCTTAAACCTAATGCTCTGATAACAAGTTTGGATACCCCCAGGACGCGGACACGTGACCTAGCATCACGAGTGACCCCAAGCCAACCCTGTTGGCATATCATAAGCATACTAAATAAACTGAACTAAGAAAATACTGTGTAGAGGCTAAATCATAATGTAAACTGAAATGATAAGGAATACCCATAAACTATCTGAACATATATAAAATCTGAGAGTTTAACAACAACTGAAAAGTCAAACTCAAATGCTAAAGCTGAATCTAAATATATCTGAAAATAGCCTCTAACTGACTATGCTGGGATATGCCCTAGCTAAATCTAGCAAAAACTGAAACTAAGACTAAAAGCGAAGGAAACATGTCTTTCGTCCTCAAAGAATGAGGACTCACCACTGATGCTGCAAAGCTAAAGATCGGAAACCGATCTATGTGTGATATGGAAGTTGAGGACCTGAACCTATATCACGAGAAGATATAACGCAGAGTATGCCTCAATACTCGAAAGGTACTGAGCATGCAGGATAGAATAAAGCTTAACAATAAACATAGCTGAACCAAAGAATATATCTGAGCAATGATAAGATATAGGAATGATGATATACTAAGACTACTGAACATAAACTAAATGAATGCAATGACCAAGTTCATAACAAGCTGAGGCTGAAATCTGACTGTAACTGATTACATGGTCAATGTAAGAGAATCTGACTGTAAGGAAGCTACTAATAACCGATATAAAACCACATGAACTAAATGTGGAGTCCGATGTATACACCCCATCGAGAGGACCCAATATACCCTACCAGAGGTATAGAGGCATGACTGGCGTGATCACTAAAATGTAATGCCCACAGTGGGGACTTATAAACCTACTGAGGCACGTAGTTCTAGGACTATTTGGGTACGTTGAACACTAGTCCATTCGGTATTAAGCTACTCCCGATTAGAATGTTTATATAAGCAATATTATGACTGAAATGTGAAGTACTAGATAGCTCAATTACTGACATGAAAACACTGAAAATGCTACAATTATAACTGATACTATGACATTTGTAAAGTGAAGCATGTATATCTAATAACTGAACTACCATGTGTATTTCATGAACTAAAAGAACTACATAGCTAGGGTTATGAATATCATACAAGAAAGTAAGCAATAACATGATAATCTGATTTGGATAATTTTAACAGGTAAAATCCAACAATTTCTAACATTCAATAAACCCTAGGCTTTGATAATATTACGGGAATCAAGATTCTGACTGAAATCTAGGGACCTAATGGGTTATAGGAACCGACTAGTGAAATCCCACATACTTGGTGACGAAATTCACGGAGAAATATTTCGAGTTCGGGGATGGAATTGATGAAAACTCGTTACGTTCTTGAACTGGGGTTGCTCGACTTCTCTCTCTAATTTTCTCTATGTTTGATGAATTGTTTTGGTGAATAATTGATTAGGTTATGTTCTAATTTGTACTAGGCAAAAACTGACCAAATACACGTAGTTTAGGGGTTAAATGACTTAGTTTAGGTGTCCAACACATAGGGGAAAAAACCAAACGACCCCTGACTTAAAAGTCTGACGGGCAGACCACGGCCTCTCTGACGGGCCATCAAAGGGACCACAGACTCTGGAGTAGGTCGTGGTCCTTGGTCCAGTAGCTGTTTACTTTGGGGGCTTTGACCACGAGCCCTACCACGGTCCGTGTGAAGGACCACGAACTGCGAAGGTCGACGTGGTTCTTCACTTGGATTGGTGTCCTGCTGGCTCAGGTCTACCCACCCTCCCATGGCCCGTCATCAAGACCACGGCTAGTGGAGGGCTCCGTGGTCTGATGTTAGGGCCTGAGGGATTCTAACTCTTCACCACGGGCTCCAATACAGCCCGTGAAGTGGTCCACGACTCGTGAAGGGTCCCGTGGCCCACCTCATCTAGAGGATGCTGAGTCCATGGGCAGGTCAACGGACCGTGGACCCTATCACGTCCGTGAACCCTGCTGTGGTTCACTGTTTCAGGTGATTTTCTGCTGCACTTTTCTAAGTCTAGTTTTTGAGGTGTTACATAATAACCCATATGAACCTAATTCATGGGATCTCCAATCACATAGGTTGGGTTACCCTCATTGCTGATCTTCTCAAATGACAAAAGTCTTACTCCCCTTAATGTTTCATTAGTCAGTGAATTGATCAGATTCGCCTTTCACTAGACATTATTTATTTACATAAATAACTCATCTCACTATAGTATTTTCATCACATTGTGTCTCAAACACATGTATCTAACTTAGTCACATAAAAATTGGTTTTATTCCAATTGTAATACACACTAATAGTTGTCTTAACCACTTAGTCTCATCACTAATCATCTCCACAACAACTAACTCTATTTAGTTTATTTTTATATTATAGTGCCACCACAAATAATAATTCATAATTACTTGTGAATTTTCAGATTCACATTGCATCATTGTATCCTTCTAGTATAAAAAAATATTCAATTTTTTTGGTACTATACTTATGACACCAATGACTTCCTTTCAAAATAATGCATCAAGAAGCAATACCATTTTCAACAAAAATATGGAAAATAAAATCACTTTAAGAAAACTAAACAACTTTTTTCCCCTTTACCGTTACATTCAATCACATCACAAATGACTATCACAACTATGTATATGCAGCATTTGTTAACATACAGTTAAAAAACTTAGATCATGTTTTTCTTTACACTTTTCTTTAAGATCATGTAGCACAACATTGGCAACATACCCCTACACTTTCAAATATTTCATAACAGAGGAATAACATTCATAACCTAAGCAAGAAACCCCATATTTCATAATAGAGGAATAGCATTCATAACCTAAGCAAGAAACCCCTACAGTTTCAAATATATTATAAAGTTTCTATTTTATTGCAGCATACCAATTTATACATAAAAAAAAAGTCTATATATGATAACTTAGCCAATTTAATAAATTTTAGTTAATAGAAGCATTCGGTCAAACAACAAGCATAAAACTCGTGTCCATTAATATGTACAAACAAGTCAAATCTAGAAATGGTAATTCACTAACATTAGGCAATGTGTCAGTTGCGAACATGAAACAAAATATAATTCTGGGCAATTTTTTTTCTTTATAATTATCAAAAGGAATATAATAGCAAATTAAACATTAAAAGCACATACCACCACAGTTGACATTTTATCAAATTCTTATAAAGATTCATTTATTTTCAATAATCACAAAATCAAATTGACTTGACTACTACAATCATGTACCACCTCAAAAAATGCCAATTTATAGATGTGAATATTTAAGAAGAATTTTTCATTCTAAGAACTTCAAGTAATTCTAGAATCACCAACACATATAATTTTTTCTTCTTCTCCAATTTGGGTGTAGGACACAATAATTTTAATTAGAATAAATGTACTCAACAATACAAAAATCTAACACCTAATTTCTCACTTTCACATATTAATTAGCCACAAGATTCGCTTGATAAATGACCACAACAATTTACATCATCCTCTTAGTCACATTTATTTTTACTTAGTGAGATTATCATTTCTCCGAATCTTCTCAAACATAGAAGGATATGATGACTTAATTTACCACAAACAAATTCAATAAAAATATGAACATATAATATCATCACATACCTTATTAGCTTTAACTCACAAAGATTTAGTCATTCTCCGCAATAATGATTTATATGTCTTGCCTCTTCAGTCCAAAACGAGCAACATCCAAGTGAGAAACATTGTAAATAACGTTCCAAGCAATAACTATACATCATGAGGAAATTTGAACAAAGGGCTTGACTGATACAATCTTTTCAATATTATTTTTGGGAGAGGGAGATAGTATTTTTCGTAAGAACAAATTTTAAAATATCCTTAAGATTGTTGGAAATCTTACGGAAAAATACATTCATCACAAACACTTGTACCAAATTCACCAATCTTGTACTTTATTTTATATAAAATTCTATACAGCATCAGCGGAGATATTATACGAGGAAATAAAACCTCCAATACAAGTTATCAAGATAAGACTAACTAAATATATGATTATACCCGAGGACATCGGACAACAGGAAGATATATGCAAAATAGAGATACCAAGTTTTTATGCCAACAAAAGAATAATTGGTATATCAACTATTATACAAGAGTTAGCAAACAATTATCTAAACGGAAATGCTATATGGAGTTATTACTCGAGAGATCAATTAATGATATATTCTAATTCAAGAGAAATACGATGAGCAGATATGGATGAAGTCCAGCGATGGATCTTATCATTATTAAAACCAGAAGAACGACCTACGACAAAAGCACTAAAGACAGGATTTATTTCAACAGAATTATTAACCAGATATTGCAAGTTAATTGGACATAAATACCCTGATCATATATGTTCAAAGTGCAATGGAGAAGATAACATAATTCCAGATGTAGACTTGGAATGATAATGAAGATAGAAACGAAGATAACAATAAAAGACAAAAGGAGACAAAGGAAGATGGACAAAGATAATAAGTCAAGAAAGCTAAAGTTATCTACGTATTAAAAATTATTGCAAAGATGTAAAAGTCATAAAGTTATTTAACTTATTAGAAATAGTAGTAGACATGTGTAAAGTAGGAATAGTTAAAAGATGTAAAGTTGTTTGTTTGTAGACACAAAAGTCATGTAAAGTTGTTTGTTTATAGACTTATTGTAAAGTAGAGAAGATGTAAAGTCGTAAAATAAAAGACAAGTGTAAAGTAGGAATAATATAAAGTAAATAGCATAAGACAAATGTAAAGATGTAAAGTCATAAAAGTAGGAGACAAGTGTAAAGTAGGAATAGTATACAGTAAATAGTATAAGGACACATGTAAAAAGAGTGGAAAAACTTTACTAGTATAAATAACAAGCCATAGGGCATATTGAAGGCAAGACTTTCTCGACAGAAAGCAAGCCTTCTTTGTACACAAAAATATTCTCAATAAAATACTAAGTTACTATAAACAATGGAGCAATCTGAAATCCAATCAGATATTTCAGATATCATGAATAAGCAAGAAGCAAAGGTATATTGTTCAATAAATATGCAGAACTAATTTCATATATTCCTGAATATCATATATATGATTGAATAAATTTATGTTAGTTATTATGTATTAGAATTATTTGAATCATGATTTCTAGTTTATTAGCACACTGGAAACAGGGAGAAAACTTCTATACTATGCCATCCTAATGTTGAAACCGGCAGGCGAGGAAAGTCGTTTAGGGGAGTAAACAAAGTTGAGGCACTGAT
>NW_006238988.1:1498961-1500155 GCF_000226075.1 Solanum tuberosum | reverse complement strand
CTTATATGGGAAAAAATATTTATTGATGACGAATCAGAAGATATATTAAATCAACAATGGTATGAAATAAACCTACATGATTTAGACTTCGAAAGAATAGAATGGTATGATTTAGAAATAAATTCAGATTAAAATGAACTACGAATATTTACAATATTGAATAGAATCTATGGAAGATATAAAACTATTAGAACAATTAATGGAGGAAAATTTATATATGTACCAAAGAACTCAAGATATGTTATATCTAGAATATATCATAAATAATATTAAAGAAATATTCAGATTAAAACAACTATCGGAAGAATATTACGATAAATATTATTACATTTTACCATGAATTCCTCAACGCAAAAGAATATTATAATAAAATCTTTAAAATAAATTACTCACCTACCACACTACCACTTCCATGAATTCCTCAACTACCAGTTCCGCATCGAAAAATGGTATCAGAGCTATGGATAATAAGAAACATAGAAAGAAACATACTAGTAGAAAGTTAAGAAAAATAAGAAAGAAAATTAAACAAATTATATCCGGAATATAAACAAGTTAATATCACAAAAAACTGATAACGAAAAATTAGATCAATTAATAGATAATATATCTAAAATAGAATATAAATATATTCAGTATTTAAAGATACAATGAATAGCGAGAATAACGAATATAAAGAAAAACTTACTGAAATAATTATAGCGAAAAGACAAGAATTAGAACATAGGAAAAATAGACTTCATAATAACATATTCGCAGGAATTTGTAAAAAATCTATAATAGCACAGAGAAAAACTATTTAAAATCTAGAAATGCAAATAGAAAGTTTAGAATATAAACTTCAACACAATCTATAAATGAATAAAGAAGAATACGCAATAGATGAAAAAACATATGAAAACTATGACGGATAAAAAATAAAAATAATATTTTTAATCTAGGAAGAAGATATAAGAAAATACGTGAAAATCTAAGTTTAATATTAGAAAAAGAAACAGTAAAACTAGAAGATAGTTTAACTGCTATGATAAGAATAACAAAAGAAAATGAAGAAATAGACAGAAAAACGGAAATTGAAAAAATAAAATAACAAGCAAAAAAGGAAGTACAACAATTAGAAGAAGTAAAAAATACTAAAATAATAGAACTAAAAAAAGAGCTGGCAATATTAAAAGAAATGTATGAAATAAAACA
>NW_006238988.1:1463402-1495814 GCF_000226075.1 Solanum tuberosum | reverse complement strand
AAAAAATAATTAACTCAAATGAACAACTAGATACAAAAAAGAAATTACAATCATTTCTAGGACTAGTAAACCAAGTAAGAGAATACCTACCAAAATTAGCAGAGAATTTAAAACCATTACAACAAAAATTAAAGAAAGACATAGAATACCAGTTTGATAAAAAAGACCAAACACAAATAAAAGAAGTAAAACTATTATGTAAGAACCTACCTAAAGTATATTTTCCGGATGAAAACAAAAAATTTACTTATATAGTAGAATCAGACGCCAGTGAAAAAAGTTATGGAGGAGTCTTCAAATACAGATATGATGAAGAAAAAATAGAACATCATTGTAGATATTACTCAGGAACATTTACTAATACGGAAATGAAATGGGAAATAAATAGAAAAGAATTATATTCAGTGTATAAATGTTTACTATCATTTGAACCATATATTGTATATAACAAATTTATTATAAGGACAGACAACACATAAGTAAAATGGTGGCTAACAAGAAAGATACAAGATTCGGTAACTACAAAAGATATAAGAAGATTGGTATTAAATGTATTAAATTTTACATTTACAATTGAAGTAATAAAAACCGACAAGAATGTCATTGCGGATTACTTATCAAGACAAAGCTACTCAAACTGACAAAGAAACTACAATGGAAGAGATACTCAAAGCCATTACTACACTTTGCATAAAAGTGGATAGTATGGACAATGAGATACAAAAGCTAAAGACTAATGAAGATAATCTAAAGTCTAAAGCTAGTACAAGTCAACAACATGACTATAAAAATGCGGAGCTAAGTCGATCGGAAGACTCTAAAAATCCAGAGATAAAAGGTGACATTGGGAAACACCTTAAAACCCATAATATTTTTTTAAATACAGCTGCAGGTACAAGCAAATAAGTTAGCGATAAACAACATAAAAATGCGAACTTAAACCAGCTATTCGAAAAACCATTTACCCAAAGGACACCTAGACATATGTCCATAGAACCACAAACATCTACATACGCAGATAGTTTGCAAAACCAAAATGAGAACATCTAAGTTTTGGTCAAGCCTTTTTACGTCATTATTTTGATGTTCTCTTGGGTAGAGTTGTCTAGGAGTGTCAACTAGAGTTAGTTAATGTGTGGTGCAGCAGAGTTGCTGCTCGTTTATGCTCTTGTCTTGGAGATCGGAGTTGGTGGCTAGAGTTAGCCTTGTGGGGTTCTTAAAGTATAGATCAACTAGAGGTAGTTGGTTTAGTGGGCAATAGGATTATTACTTAGGCTCGTTTAAGTAATAGGAGTATTACTTAGAGTGAGATTAGGGTACACTCGTACCTGCAGTATATATATGCAACATCTGCAGTATATATATGCAACTCGTACCTGCAATCTCTTCATTGTATCCAACAAACCTCTTTCTAAGAAATAGACTCATACTACCTTCAGATTCCTCCGGATAGTAAAGAAAAAACTGATGGTCTGCTGTAACACAGAGCAACTCTTGATTTGTAGGCAAAATCAAAGTAGAAATAAAGCCCCTCTTTGTATCTTCATTGTCAGAACTTACAGTGATATCAGAGGTTTTCTGCTCAAAGAGGCACAGTGCCCTGTTACACAAGCATGTCAAGTGATTTAGTAAGCCACCCATTTTAGGAGGATTGAAGCAAAAAAAACAACAGAGAATGATTGAGAAGTTCTGAGTTTCTCGTCACACTATAATACATATTGCCAACTATTTAGACTACGTTGAACATTCGATCATCTTAAGAACACTAAAGTGATTATCAAGTACCTATCAGAGATACCATTTTTTGGTGCGGAATTCATCTTATTGGTAGGTGAGGGATTCATGATATTTTTGGTAGTGTGGTAGGTGAGGAATTCATCTTAAATTTTTTATTATAAATTGAGGAATTCATGGTAAAATATAATAATATTTATTGTAATATTCTTCCGATAGTTGTTTTAATCTGAATATTTCTTTAATATTATTTATGATATATTCTAGATATAACATATCTTGGGCTCTTTGGTACATATATAAATTTTCCTCCATTAATTGTTCTAATAGTTTTATATCTTCCATAGATTCTATCCAATATTGTAAATATTCGTAGTTCATTTTAATCTGAATTTATTTCTAAATCATACCATTCTATTCTTTCGAAGTCTAAATCATGTAGGTTTATTTCATACCATTGTTGATTTAATATTCTTTTGATTCGTCATCATTAAATATTTTTTCCCATATTATTCTTCTTAATTCAATTATTTCTATATCTTTAAGTATATATAAGATTAAAGTTTTAAGTATTTTCAAACAATGTTTCAGAGTTTTCATTAAATGATTGAAATGATCATCTATTAAAGCATTGTGTATACCATAGAGCCATGCTAATCATAGTTAGTCAGGCCAAGGATTCATTTGGAGCTAGAAATTGTCTCTGAGGGACAGTCACATCCAGGGTGTAGGCTAGGGGCATGACATGAACACAACAAGCGAACAATTTCTTTTCATTTTGGCTCAAAATTATGGAACAATGAATTATTTAATCATTTGGACAATCTTATAAATCAAGTGGTCTAAATTCAAAAATAGTTTATGATCCTTTCCTATTCCACTAGCTTACAAATAACACAACATGAATTAAGACAAGTTCTAGATGCATCAACAAATAATTAATGATGCAGAAAATGCTCACATCCACATGGCACAAAACTTCACTATCAATTCCTAACTATCAAGTTTTATGCATACATATTAAGTATAGTTGTCACATTCATATTCATACATTTCCATACATACATCCTCAACCATCATTAAAATCAAAGATACATTGATGTCAAACAAAATATAACATATATTGTCACTCTTTACTGATACAACTATTTTTTCATTCTTATTGAGCCACGTCTCTACAACACTTATAGTACTAGGAGTACTGTATATCAGTGATGCCTAGGCTACAGAGTCTGTAAATGGTGCTGAGGCTTTTTTATCTCCTGAAACATGAATAGAGGTAGGGGTAGTGGCTTGCGCACTAAATGAGACCTCAAGACTTCCCTCAGAAGCTGGTTGTGTAGTACTTAGAGTTTGAGATTCCATCAAAATATCAACTCCACTTGTAAGTCCTACCACTGCTGGCGTTGAGCTGGAAGAAGCGTCACTCATACAAGCTCTCAACACAAATAACCTTAGTTATTCATCAACCCCTGACCTCCTCTAAGCTTCCAATATATCTTTTTGCAAACTCAATAAGTCAATAACTGACTCCTCCCTCTTCAACTCCACAATATCTGGAACTGAAACTATCTTTATTTTGCTCTCTTTTTATGTATGAGCTAAAAATCCTAAAGGTAAAAAATGTATTGTACTGGAGTCCTTAATGCAGAATCTACTAAGTCCATATGTGTTGTCTCATTTCTCAAGTTTATTTGCTGAAGTCCATATAAATCTTTGTTTTCTCTTTTTCTCTTTTTTCTGGCCACAAGATTTCTACAAAATTATAAGAATCAAATAGGGAAAGGACAATGAAGTTGAAAACGACAATCCTAATACCATTACATAGAGAAACTATATGTTTAATTTTGACTTCCTTACCTTTTCTTACCAATATTTGAAGGGATGTCATGTTCAGATAAGTAGTGAACATCTCACCAATTTTTAATGTAAACCCCCTTGCAAGATTCAGTACATGTTCCAACTACATATTGTTTTATCAACTTGTTAACTCGAATATGTGGTTTATGTCTCGGTGTCACCTGCAAATTAAACTCGTTTAACGAACATGCATAGATAGAGTCAATCTTATTAATTATTCTAATATAATTTTCTTGAGCTAACCTGCAATGTTTCTTTACTTTGGCTTAATTTCCTCTTTGTTTCACAAACATGTAACGACCGGGTTTGGTCGTTATAGAAAAGCCAACGGGGAAAATTTTTGGGTCAAAAAACTTTTTCTTAGTAACTTGAAATTTCCTAACCTAGTCCAGACTTGGATGAAATTGGAGTCATTAAGGTGTAGGGAAATATGGTAACAATTGGGTAAGTTATTTATGTTTTTGATTGCATGAGGAGTTAGATAAGCCGTTAAGGAATTCGTACGACTTTACGAAATTGAATTTGGGTGAGTAGAACTCCCAGAATCAATCTTAGCGTGAACTGTATTTTTTTGAGTGTCGTTGGTTAAAGGTGTGTTGTGAAATGGGGGTCTTGGAATTATTAAAATAGGTCACTAGTTCCGTGCAAGCTGCTGGGGCAGGATTTTTGCTGCCAAGGCGCCCTGCAGCTGGGTGAGGGCCGCTGTGGCGGGTTAGACGCGACTTAAGGTCGTAAATAAATCCCAAAATGACTTTATTCTAAACTTTTCAAATTATAGACGTAAGGAACATACCCCATGCGACTCTTGACAGTTTTCCACCATTCTTGAGGCTAAAGATAAGCTTTTCACTCCCCGAATCTATTTTTCGATCCTTAGAACGTAATAGAACTGGTAATTATCGATTGGCGGGGGAGGTGTTGATCTAGATTCTATGGTGGAAAAAACACTATATTGGGTACTTGGGATCCTGAGTATCATCTAGGGTTGTTAGAATTGTTATTAATTTGGGTAATTAGGGATTATTTATTGATTCCCGTGTTATATGATTATTTGTAGACCAAGAATAAGCGGAACGAATTCGAAAAGGGAAGGATCAATTTTCTTAGGGTTTCAAGCTTGTTTCGAGGTAGGTGATGTTTGTGATACTATGATTGTGTGATGTATGTTTGTTCTAGCTTCATTATGATACATGTATGTATGTGAATGTTGCATTATTGATCACATTAATCCTAAATGAGGATAGATGAATGATAAATGCCATGAATCATGTCTTGTTTGTATGATTATGAGAATATACTTGTGATTGTGATTGTGGCTTGTTGAATGGATCGATTGCCACGTTTCGGCATAACTAACTTGGAACGGTTGCCACGTTCCGGCATAACTATGTGATCAGTTGCCCCGTTTCGGCATAATTAATGGATCGGGTACCACGTTCCAGTATGCTAACAGTTTGGGTTTGGGTTCCATGAGAGGAAAAACAATTTGATATAATTGTGTTACTTGAGAAATATGAAGCTATACCTTGTTCGTCAATGTGGATAATATTATATATGTTCGATATTTGCATGTTATTATATTGTTATAATGGCTTGCTTATGTTGCATTTAGTGGGATAGCCGCGTGATCCTACAAGTACAATGTAGTTGTGTATTGATACTGCACTTTCTCTTTTTTTGTTGAGTACATGGCATCTTCAGGCGGCTATTGACAGACATCGTCTAGAAGATCAGTGATTACTTCGAATTCAAGGGTTAGCCAGTTCTTTATGGTTTCCATGCGTTCTCTTTCCGTCTATGTCCACATTCTAGGCTAAGAATTGTTCTAGTTATTATTAGGTCATTAGTTTGGGGTTGCATCCCTTCTTGTTTAGACTTTTGGTTCATTGTTAGATGTTTTGGTACATTGACTTTCACCTTCTAGGTTATTTCTTCCGCATGTTTTAGTTCGTTGTTAGACTTTTGTTAGAGTTTATGGAAACTCTGTTTTTCTTCCTTAGTATTTAACTTGCTTCCATAACTTAAATATCTTAGTTTTTAGATTAGTTGCTTGGTTTGGATTGTAGTAATGGTTCTCCCACAAGAGAGTTAGGGTGGGTGCCAATCACGATGGTCGGGGTCGTGACATAGTTGGTATAAGAGCCTAGGTTCGTTGATCTCGATGTACCAAAATGAGTCTAGTAGAGTCTCACGTAATGGTACGGGGACGCCTTTACTTTTCTTCGAGACGCTATAGGACTTAAGGAAATCTCTAATTTTTTTTTGTCTCCTTTCGTGCTATAACTTTATTCCAATTAGTTTATGTCGATTCAAATTGGTATCTAAGCTCCTTCATTCTTCTGTTCGTAGATAGTTCACACTAGATGCGACATCGTCAGGCCCGTAGCTCCCATCAATGCTTCAGGTGACGAATCTGCAGCGAGAGGTCGCGGTCGAGGTAGGGGTAGAGGAAGAGCTAGGGGTAGATGCTGAGGAAGAGTAGCGCCTGTTACAGATGGGGTACCGATCGAAAATGCTCCCCAAAATGAGGCCCCTCCCGTACCATCAAGAAGAGATAGAATAGGATATTGAGGTTGAGAATGTTGAGAATGTTGAGGAGGTTGGAGAAGAGGAAGAGCTGCAGGCTGAGACTACCGGTGTTCCTCCCATCGACCAGTGTTAGCTCAACAAGTCATGTCATTTTTGAAAGGATTGGCTGGTCCTGGAGTCCTATCTGTTCAAGCAACTCAAGCTCCCGCCAATATCCTTATTTCTATCACTATACCTAAGGTGGGTGGAAACGAAGGTACTGATGCTTTCTTCCGTCTTGTGTTGGGTTCTGTTATGACTGTAATGAGCATGAAATGTTGACTATGTTTTTGAAGCTGAAGCCTCCTTTATTTCTTGGTTCTAAGAGTGATGAGGCTTATGAGTTAATCTTAGACTGCTATGAGAGGCTTCATAAGTAGGGAATTGTCCATCACCATGGGATTGAGTTCATGACTTTTTGGCTTCAAGGTGAGGCCAAGAAGTGGTGGAGAGCTTATTTGGAATGCAGATCTTCGGTTTTGCTTCCACTTATTTGGACCCATTTTCATGCTCTAATCTTGGAGAAATATGTGCCTAGCTAGAACTTTGAGAGATTGCAAGTACGATGAGTTTATGGCTTTGGAACAAGGTGGTATGTCTGTGGCTGCTTATGAGGCTAAGTTCCATGTATTGTCTAGATATGCTACTCAATTGGTGACTACTGAGAAGGAGAGGATCCATTTATTTATTAAGGATCTAAATTCTGAGTTGCAGGTATTATTTGTTCATATGACCTTTGTAGGGAGGAGCTTTAATGAGGTGAAAGATTATGTTAAAAAGGTTGAGGGGGTGAGGCGAGACGGTCAGGCTAAGGCATTGGTAAAAAGGGTAAAAAATTCAGGCAACTTTTAATGTTCTTATTCCAGAGGTTCAGGGAGGCCAATGCTGGTAGCCAAGCAAATTCAGTCCGCTATGCCCGCTTTTACCGGTAATTACTCAGGAGCCCCTCCTTATAATTCGATTCAAGATAGCCAGGGAGTCGCACATTCGATGGGCAGCAAGCCCTCTTTTGATCGTACTTGCTACAATTGTGGTGAACCTGGGCCTATGACGAGAGATTATCCCCACCCACGTGTGTTAGATTCCGCGCATCAGCAGTCTAGAGTAGTGATACCTGTGAGGAATGCTAATATTGGTCGAGGACGTCCATAAGGTGGGCGAGGAGGTAATCAGTGAGGCCGTGGAGGTAGAGGAAATGGTAATGAAGGCAGGGGTAACGTGCAACCAGGTAAAGAAATGGTTCGTCAAGATGATATGCCTCAATGTTATGCTTTTTCGAGCAAGATGAGGCAGAGGTGTCTGATGCGGTGATCACAGGTACTATTGTTGTCTGTGACCAGATGACTAATGTGTTATTTGATCCGGGTTCCACTTATTCATATGTATCTGTGTTATTTGCCTAAGAATTTGCTGTGATTTGTGATATACTTGATACCCCTATCCATATTTCTACCCCAGTTGAAGAGTCAGTCATAGTCACCCATGCCTATCGTGCTTGTCCTATTTTGGTTATACGTTTTCAGACTTGGGCTGATTTGGTGATTTTAGATATGACTGATTTTGATATAATCTTAGGCATGACTTGGTTGTCCCCCTATTATGATGTGCTTAATTGTAATACTAAGTCTATAACTCTAGAAATTCTGGGAAGGGAAAATTAGAGTGGGACGGGTGTACAAGCCTAAGCAAGCTAAAATCATATCCTCTATTCGGGCTAGGAAATTGATAGGGCAAGGTTGTTTGGCCTATTTGGCTTATATTAGGGATGTTGAGATTGAGGCTCCATCGATTGAGTCTGTTCTGGTGCTGTCAGAATTTTGAGAAGTGTTTCCTATTGACTTGCCTGGTATGCCTTCGGAAAGAGATATAGACTTCTGCATTGATTTAGAACTTGGTACTCCTCCCATTTCTATCCCTCCATATCGCATCGCTCCAACAGAATTAAGAGAGCTTAAGGATCAAATCCAAGAGCTTCTTGATAAGGGATTTATTCACCCTAGTGCTTCTCCATGGGGTGCTCCAGTGTTGTTTGTCAAGAAAAAGGATGGTAGTATGAGAATATGTATAGATTACCGGCAATTGAATATGGTCACTATTCGAAACAAGTATCCTTTGCCACGAATAGATGATTTTTTTGACCAATTGCAAGGTGCATCAATTTTCACTAAGATTGATCTTAGGTTTGCCTACCATCAGTTGAAAATTAGGCCCGAGGATCTTCCCAAAACGACGTTTAGAACTCACTATGGGCACTATGAGTTTTTGGTTATGTCTTTTGGTTTGACCAAAGCACCTGCAACTTTCATCAGTTTAATGAATGGGGTTTTCAAACCATTCCTTGATTCGTTTGTTATAGTGTTTATTGATGATATTTTGTTCTATTCAAAAAGTGAGGAAGAACATGCCGACGATATTCACATTGTTTTGGGTGTTCTTGAGAAACAAAGGTTGTATGCTAAATTTTCTAAGTGTGAATTTTGGTTGACTTCTGTTGCATTTTTGGGACATGTAGTTTCGAAAGAAGGGGTAATGGTAGATCCTCAAAAGATTGAGTCGGTTAAGAATTGGGTTCGGCCTTGCTCTGTGATGGAAGTTAGGAGTTTTGTGGGGCTCTGTAGCATTATCGTCGATTTGTGAAGAACTTTGCTTTTATTTCCACTCACTTGACCAAGTTGACCAAAAAGGAGATATCATTCGAATGGACCGAAAAATGTGAAGAGAGCTTTCAAAAGCTCAAGACTCTCTTGACCTCCGCGCCTATTTTAGCATTACTGGTCGGAGGTAAAGATTTTATTGTTTATTGTGATGCTTCACATTCTAGTTTGGGTGTTGTGTTTATGCAGGATAAGAATGTTATAGCTTATGTCTCACGTCAATTAAAGGTGCATGAGAGGAATTATCCAACACATGATTTGGAGTTGGAAGCGGTAGTGTTTGCTCTTAAATCTGGCGGCATTACCTCTATGGTGTTAAGTGTGAAGTGTTTATCGATCATCGTAGTTTGCAACATATGCTCACTCAAAAGGGTCTAAATTTAAGATGGAGAAGGTGGATAGAATTACTCAAGGATTATGATGTGACCATTCAATACCATCCAAGCAAGCCTAATGTGGTGGCTAACGTTTTGAGTCGGAAAGCGGTGAGTATGGGTAGTTTAGCTTGCTTAAGTATAACCAAGCAACCTTTGGTTAAGGAAATTAAGACACTAGAGTTTAAGTTCATGCAGTTGGGGATCTCAGAAAGAGGTGGGGTGTTAGCTAGCATTGAAGTGAGGGCCACATTCATTGATGAGATCAAGGCTAAACAATTTGAAGATGGAAATTTGGAGGAGCTTAGATAGAAGACAGTGATTGGTAAGGCACAAGAGACCACCCTTGATGGGGAAGGTGTACTTAATTTCAGAGGAAAAAATTGTGTTCCTCGAGTTGATGATTTGATACAAAAGTTGTTGATAGAGTACCATGGTTCGCGATATTCTATTCATCCGAGTGTGACCAAGATCTATCGAGATTTTAAGCGAATTTATTGGTGACCGGGCATGAAGAAAGATATAGTGGAGTTTGTGGCTAAGTGTCAAAATTGCCAACAAGTAAAATATGAACACCAAAGGCTTGCAAGTTAGCTTCAAAGAATGCCAATTCCGAAATGGAACTGATAGAGAATATCCATGGATTTCGTGGTTGGTGTTCCCAAGACTTTGGGAAAGTTTAATTCTATTTGGGTAGTGGTTGATAGATTGACTAAGTCAGCCTATTTTATTCCGGTAAGAATAGATTATAATATTGAACAATTGGCTAAGGTGTATGTGAAAGAGATAGTGAGGTTGCATGTGTGCCTCTCTTTATCATCTCAGACCGTGGTACCAAATTCACATCCATGTTTTGGAGGAAATTACATGATGAATTAGGCACACAACTCCCTTTTAGTACAACCTTCCATCCACAGACAGACGGGCAGTCAGAGAGGACTATTCAAGTGTTAGAAGACATGTTGAGGGCATATGTGATTGACTTTGGAGGGCATTGGTATAAGTTCCTACCTTTGTGTGAATTCTCCTATAATAATAATTATCATTCCAACATAGATATGGCACCATTTGAGGCACTCTATGGGAGGGGATGTAGATCAACCATAAGATGGTTCGAGGCTAGAGATGTGAAACCATTGGGGGTAGATTTAGTGAAGGATGCTCAAGATAAGGTGAGAAGTCTTCAAGCTAAGCTTCTAGCAGTCCATAGTAGACAAAAGAACTATGTGGATCATAAGGTAAGAGACATGGGGTTTCAAAATGGTGAGAATGTTCTTCTTAAGATATCACACATGAAAGGGGTGATGAGATTTGGCAAGAAAGGTAAGCTAAGTCCGGGATACATTGGTCCCTTTGAGGTTCTTGAATGTGTAGGACTGGTAGCGTATATATGGGATTTACCTCCTAATTTGTAGGGAGTTCATCCGGTATTTCATGTGTCTATGTTGAAGGGGTATCATGGTGATGTGGATACATCATTAAGTGGGACTCAATTGTGTTAGACAAGGACCTCCAATATGAGGAGGAACCAATTGTAATTCTTGATCATAATGTGAGTAAGTTGAGGACCAAGGAGATTAAGTTTGTGAAAGTTCAATGGAAGCATCGTCCAGTTGAGAAAGCTACTTGGGAAATCGAGAGGGACATGCGGGAAAAGTATCCCCAATTGTTGGTCGATTCAGGTGCTACTTCATCCCTTCTTTAGCCTATATCTCTATCTTTGTCACTCGGGGACGAGTGATGAGTAAATTGGTATCTATTGTAACGATCGGGTTCCGTCGTTATAGAAAAGTCAACGGGAAAATTTTTAGAGTCGGAAAACTTTTCGTAGTAACTTGAAATTTCCCGAAAGGAAAACGGGCTCGGGCGACAGATCAATAGTCGACTCAGGGTGGGTAGCAGTGGAGTCAAGAAGCCTGTCAAGAACATGAATCAGTTCGTTGGGGCTAAGACTTTTCTTAAGCTAGTCCAGATTTGGAAGAAATCAGAGTCATTAAGGTGTAGGGAAATCTGGTAATAATCGAGTAAATTATATATGATTTTGATTACATGAGTAGTTAAATAAGTCGTTAAGGAATCTGTACAACTTTATGGAATTGAATTCGAATGAGTATAACCCCCAGAATTAGTCTTAGCGTGAACGGTATTTTCTTAGTGTCTTGGGTTAAATGTGTCTTGTGAAATGGGGTCTTGGAATTATTAAAATAGCTCACTGGTTTCGTGCAAGCCGCTAGGGCGGGATTTATGCTGACAGGGCAAGGCCGCTGCAGCAGGAGCCGTTGTTGCGGGTTAAACGCGACATAAGGTCGTAAATAAACCCCAAAATGACTTTATTTTGCACTTTTCAATTTTTAGAGCTAAGGAACGAACCCCAGGCGATTCTTGATAGTTTTCTACCATTCTAGAGGCTAAATGTAAGCTTTTCACTCCTGAATCCGCTTTTTGATCCATAGAACGTAGAATGAGTAATTATCGATGGGGGAGGGTTTTGATCTAGATTTTATGGTGGAAATAGCCCTATATTGGGTAGTTGGGATTATCGGTATGATCTAGGGTTGTTAGAATTATTAGTAATCTAGGTAATTAGTGATTGTTTATTGATCCCGTGTTATTATGATTGTTTGTAGACCGAGAACAAGCGGAACAAATCTGGAAAGGGAAGGATCAAGTTTCTTAGGGTTTTAAGCTTGTTTCGAGGTAGGTGATGGTTGTGATTCTATGATTGTGTGATGTATGTTGGTGCTTTCTTCATAATGATACATGTATGTATGTGAATGTTGCATTATTGATCACATTAATCGTAAAAGAGGATAGATAAATGATAAATGCCATGAATCATGACTTGTTTATATGATTATGAGAGTATACTTTTGATTGTGGCTTGTTGAATGGATCGGTTGCCACATTCCAAGATAACTAACTTGGATCGGTTGCCACGTTCCAGCATAACTAACTTTGATCGGTTGCCACGTTCCAGCATAACTATGGGATCAGTTGCCACGTTTCGACATAATTATTGGATTGGGTACCACATTCTGGTATGCTAACAGTTTGGGTTTGGATTCCACACGAGGACTATCGATTTTATATAATTATGTATCTTGAGAAATGTGAAGTTGTACCTTGTTCGTAAATGTTGATAATATTGTATATGTTCGATATATGCATGTTTTTATATTGTTGTAATGCCTTGCTTATGTTGCATTTAGTGGGATAGCAACGTGATCCTACTAGTACACTATGGTTGTGTACTGATACTGCACTTGCTCTTTCATTGTTGAGTACATGACATCTTCAGGCGGCTATTGACAGACCTCGTCTAGAAGATTAGTGATCGCTTCGAATTCAAGAATTAGCTAGTTCTTCCGAGTTGCCATGAGTTCTCTTTCCATCTATGTCCACATGCCAGACTTAGACTTGCTCTAGTTAGTATTAGTTCATTACTTTGGGGTTGTATCCCTTCTTGTTTAAACTTTTGGTTCATTGTTTGTTGTTTTGGTAAGTTAACTTTCAGGTTCTAGGTTATTTCTTCTGCATTTTTTAGTTTGTTGTTAGACTTTTGTTGGAGTTTATGGGAACTCCCTATTTCTTCCTTAGTATTTAACTTGCTTCCGTAACTTAAATGCCTTAGTTTTTTAGATTAGTTGTTTTGTTTGGATTGTAGTAATGGTTCTCCCACAAGAGAGTTAGGGTGGGTGCCAATCCCGATGGTCAGGATCGTGATAGAACATCCCCATATACAAGAAAATTGTAAACCTCAATCAAAGATCGAAACTTTTTGTTTGTCTGCAGATGATGGTAGACATGTTTCCCGATAATTATTAAATATTTATATTGTCGAAATCTCATAAAAGGAAACTTATGTAATAAAATTTTTAGGCAGGAAAACATGTATATTATTCAAAAGGGAACTTATGTAATCGATAATTGAACCACATGGACGAGAAGTATTCTTGATGATCCAGATTTTTCTTCTCTGTTCAAATGTATAAGTATGCACGTAATGAAGTATCATCTCATTCTGCAACCAAAACAAGTTGTATTTATGTAATAAAAAATTATCCAAAATCTATTCTCAAAAGGTAATTATTTGAATTAAGTGGGGAGCATAAATATTTTGTACATCAAGTGGTACACACAAGATATTGGAGTATCAATATTTTATATTCTAAAGAATCATGGTTTGGCCAGCACAATACGATGGAATCTATTTCTTCTCAATATGTCTAACTGTTTGTGTGGTTTATTTTGTTTTCGTTTTTCCCATTTGAACTACTTTTATATATGGAAAAAAATGACTAACTTCTACTTCTACCTATATTGCTAGGCCAGACCTTATGTATAAATTTTAATCAAATTTTGTAGTCAGATCAATGATGGTTATTCTTATGTATCTTTAAAGATTTACTAAATAATTGGATGTGACATGGAAACTGATATCCTAAATTAGAATTTCATTTCTAAAAAAATATTATTTTTTTGGAATATCAATTTTGAAAGCTTTGCTTTCAAAGGAAATTGTTTAAAGTAATCGCAACTTCTAGACTTATCACAAATCAAATTTATTTCCACCATAGGAATGTTATTTCTCTTTCCATTTGGTCAAACCTAAAATGATTAACCTCCTCCCGTATTTGTTTTGTTGAAACTTATCATTGATGCTAAGTATTTTCAAACAATGTTTTAGAGTTTTCTTTAAATGAGTGAATGATTATCTATTAAAGCTTTGTGTATACCATAGAGTCATGTTAATCATAGTTAGTCGGGCCAAAGATTCATTTGGAGCCAGCAATGGTCTCTGAGGGCCAGTCACGTCCAGGGTGTAGGCTCGGGGAATGACATGAACAGAACAAGTGAACAATTTTTTTTCATTTAGGCTCAAAATTATGGAACAATTAATTATTTAATCATTTTGGACAATCTTATAAGTCAAGTGGTCTAAATTCAAAAATAGTTTATGATCCTTTTCTAATCCACTAGCTTACAACCAACACAACATGAATCAAGACAAGTTCAAGATGCATCAAAAAATAATTAATGATGCATAAAATGCTCACATCCATATGGCACAGAACTTCACTATAAATTCCTGACTATCAAGTTTTATGCATACATATTAAGCATAGTTGTCACATTCATATTCATACATTGTCATACATAGATCCTCAACCATCATTAGAATCAAAGTTACGCTGATGTCAAACAAAATATAACATATATTGTCACTCTTTAGTGTTGCACCTATTTTTTCATTCTTATAGAGACATGTCTCTACAACACTTATATTACTAGGAGTAGTGTATATCAGTGATGCCCTAGGCTTCAGAGTCTGTAAATGGTGTTGATGCTTTTGTATCTCCCAAAACATGAATAGTGGTGGCGGTAGTGGCTGGCGCACTAAATGAGACCTCAAGAATCCCCTCAAAAGTTAGTGGTGTAGTAGTTAGAGTTTAAGACTCCATCACAACATCAACTCCACTAATAAGTCCAACCCCTGCTTGCACTGAGCTGGATGAAGCTTCACTCATACTAGCTCTCAATAAAAATAACCTCAGCTGCTCATCAACCCCAGACCTCCTCTGAGCTTCCAATATGTCTTTGTGCAAATTCAATAAGTCAATAGCCGACTCCTTCCTCTCCAATTCCACAATATCTAGAACTGAAACTTTCTTTGTTGTCCTCTCTTTTATATGTATGAGCTCAAAATCCCAAATGTAAAAAAAGGATTGTACTGGAGTCCTTAATGCAGAATCTATTGAGTCCATATGTGTTGTTTCATTTCTCAAGTTTATTTGTTGAAGTCCATATAAATCTTCGTTTTCTCTTTTTTCTCTTTTTTCTCTGGCCATAAATTTTTTACAAAATTATAAGAATCAATTAGGGAAAGGACAATGAACTAGAAAACGACAATGATAATACCATTATATAGAGAAACGATATGTATCATTGTTAGTTCCTTAACTTTTCTTACCAATATTTGAAGGGATGCCACGTCCAAATAAGTAGTGAACGTCTCGCCGATTTTTTATGTAAACCCCCTTGCAAGATTCAGTACATGTTCCAACTACATAATGTTTGATCAACTTGTTAACTCGAATATGTGGTTTATGTCTCGGTTTCACCTGCAAATTAAACTCGTTTAACGAACATGCATACATAGAGTCAAACTCATTAATTATTCTAATATAATTTTCTTGAGCTAACCTGCAATGTTTCTTTAGATTGGCTTAATCTCCTCTTTGTTTCACGAACATCCCCATGCACAACAAAATTGTAAACCTTAATCAAAGATCGAAACTTTTTGTTTGTCTCGAGATGGTGGTAGACCTGTTTGCCAACAATTATTAAATATTTATTTTGTCACAATCTCATAAGAGGAAACTTATGTAATAATATTTTATGACAGAAAAACATGTATATTATTCAAAAGGGACTTACGTAATCGATAATTGAACCACATGGACGAGAAGTATTCTTGATGATCCAGTTTTGTCTTCTCTGTTCAAATGTATAAGTATGCACGTAATGCATATTTTTGGGAATCATCTCATTCTGCAGCCAAAACAAGTTGTATTTATGGAATAAAAAATTATCCAAAATTTATTCGCAAAAGGTAATTATTTTAATTAAGTGGGGAGCATCAATATTTTTTACATCAAGTGGTACACACAAGATATTGGAGTATCAATATTTTATATTCTAAAGTATCATGGTTTGGCCATCATAATACGATGAAATCTATTTCTTCTCAATATGTCTAACTGTTTGTGTGATTTTTTTTGTTTTCGTTTTTCCTATTTGAACGTCATTTATTTATGGAAAAAAATTACTAACTTCTACTTCTACCTATATTGCTAGGCTAGAGCTTATGTATAAATTTTAATCAAATTTTGTAGCTAGATCAATGATGGTTGCGGTTATGTATCTTTAAAGATTCACTAAAAAATTGGATGTGAGATAAAAACTTACATCATAAATTAGAATTTCATTTCTAAAAAAATAATTTTTTTGGGAAAATCAATTTTGAAGGCTTCTCTTTCAAAGGTAATTGTTTAAAGTAATCTCAACCTCTAGATTTATCACAAATTAAATTTATTTCCACCATAGGAATGTTATTTCTCTTTCCATTTGTTCCAACCTAAGATGATTAACCTCCTCCAGGAAAAAATCATGAAAAACTTAGATCACTCTAACTAGTACTTGTAATTAATTTCCAAACTAGAAAACTTCTATGTTCTTCATTACACTGGTACATGAAATGGCTCTATGAAAATATTATTAACATAATTATTAATTTTAGTCAAAAAAAATTACTTGCATTTTTTAGAGGGATGAAATAAGAGAAGATCACTTGACATAGTTTGGTCATATCATAGGTTGTTTTATATATTGATGAGTCAATCAATTAGTTTTTGAAACTATGGTAAGGGGAGGTGATAAATCTTATATGGAAGAAAGTTTTCTCAAAATACTTATCATTTCTTAGTATGAATTTCACAAATTTCATACATTCACCAATATCGCCTTACTCCATCTATTACCATTATCATTGCCAACCATTATAAAACACCGCCATCAACAACTCACAACTACTATCCTCAACCATCACCACTATCAATCACTACAATCAATCAAACACTAACAGTAGCTACTACTTATAATTATTATTGACATCAATTAGCAAATCATAGAACTATCAACCACCACCGAACTACTTTCATTAACTTTTAATACAACCATTACAAATATGTCTACTATCAACACACCATTATTAGTCAACATACAATTTCAATTGACATTCATAACCACCACCAATATCCATCACACACCATATTATTTTTTTGAAATATTTTATAGATGTAGTATGTTTTCATTAGTTTTTTGGGAAAATGGCTTAAATGACACCTATATTATGATTAAATTTGTTGTAACACACTCATACTATATGGAAGGTCCTATGACTCGCCTGAATATTTTTGTTAAAATATTTTTTGACATTTATCGGGTGAGCTGAACAGAAAATTCATTTTTTTCTTATTTTATTTGTACAAACATAATGATCAACCGGAAAAACACTGGTTTTTGATCGTTATTATTATCATTGACACTTGTTTTTTCCTAGAAAAAATCAATTGAATCTTTTGAAATTTATTCTATGAACCATATATTCTTCCATAGTCGAGTGTTTGCTACTAAAAGTTTAAAAAGTTGCTCTTTTAGCCATTTTTTCTAAATCTTATATTTATTAATTTATTTAATAGAGATTTTTTTATAATCATATTTGCAATAATAAGCAGTCTTATTATTTAGTATTTTCATCTTAATATTGAAAAGTATATTCAAAGATTCACGTACATGTTGTTATTCAAATATGCATTCAAATTTTGACCTAGAAAATTTCTCTTTATTTCATAACACAATTAACATTAAAAAAAATGTTCAAGAACCCATCAAAATTATTTTTTACATCACTTAAAATAAAATAAATTAAACAAATTGTAAGTGGAGAAACTTTTCAAAATCTTACCTCGAAAACATCGAGTTTTACTTCATCAAGTGCGGTAAGAGATATTGGAACTTCCATTAGTATTGCATCCTCATCATCGTCAATTTTGTGTTGCTTCTAGTAGAAAATATGAAAACAAATCATACGATCTTATGTAAAATGAAAATTAATGTGCTAGAATACCCCAAAAAAAGAAGATGAATGTCCATCAATTATATGCATGCTGTTACAATATTAATGATGGTTGTGGTCACGTATCACATAAGTTTCACTATTTATTTAAGAGGATATACACAACCTCTAGGTCTATCACAAATGAAATTAAGTTTCACCATACCAATAATAGTTTTTATTTTGGCCAAACCTAAGATGACCGATCTTCTCCTTTCTTACCTAGATTTACTAGAAATTGCATTATGAAATAGAAAAATTCATTTTATTCATTGCATTGGTATGTGAAATGGTGCGATCTAGTTATTATTACTAAAAATGTCCTCCTTAGCCAAATATATTATATATTTTTTTTTTTATAGAAGGATAAAATAAGAGAAGATTGTTTGAGATGGATTGTCTATGTCATAGGTTGTTTTATAGATGTATCGGTCCATTAGTTTAAAGTTATGATAGGTGAAGGTGTTAAGTAGTACCTTCTTTCTAGGAACATGATCAACCGTAAATTATTATGTTCGCGATTCTTCATCCACGGATGGATAAAATGCTCCAGTTTTCCATTCTCATATGAGGCCGAAAAACGGATTGGGAGCAGGTCGGCACGAACTGATTCATCATGCTCAAACATGAGCCGATCGCTCGTTAGGGATGTTTTGTAGATAAATAAATTTCCACAAATGGAATGAAAAGTGGGTCTATGTTAATATGGAAGAAAGATGGCTCAAAGAACTTACCAAATTATTCACACATGAACAATGAAGTACATTAACATATCTATTCAAAAATTTCTTAAAATATAATAGTTCATCAATCTATTTATTCACCTCAATCGTCACACCCCTTTATTATCAATTTTCGTCATCATTGATCATCATTATAAACTACAACAATCAACTACCCACAACCACTATTCTTAATGACCACTACTACCAATCACTACAATCAATCAACACCCCCACCAGCCACTATTTACAATTATTATTTATTTACAATTATTATTTACACCGATCACCATCATAACAAAAATCAATGAACAGTATCAACAATCACAATCATAATTTACAACTATATGTTGTCAACCATCATCATCAATCACCACAACTATTAGTTATCACTATTTTCTAACTATCAACTTCAACCACTACCACTATAAGTAGCTACAGTTCTAAATGACCACCACTATCAATAGCTACAATCAATTCACACAATCATCAACCATTATTTACAATTATTATTTACACCAATCATCATTATAAGAAAAATCGGCAAACAATATCGACAACTACAATCATTATTCACAACTATATATTGTAACTCATCTTTATCAATCACCATAACTATTAGTTATATGTATGGTTCAACTATCTACCGCCACAAATATACTACCATCAACTTCCAGCACCACTGCTATCTATAGCTACTATCCACAACACCATTACTAGTCAATAAATCTTCTTCAATTGACATCCACCACCACTAATGCTAAACATCACAACCATCAATCATCATTTTTTTTAAAATAAAAATTTATTGATGTTATATTAATTTTATTTTACTTTTATAATTTTCTTGATAAATGGTTGAAATGACACATTTAGTATGATTGAATTCACTGTAATACACTCATAATTTGCAAGTCCTATGAGCCTTTCTCGGGTGAGAGAAATAAAAAGTCAACTCTTTGTTATGTCATTTGTACATGCATGTTGATTTAAAGGTAAAAACAAAGAAGTTTGATCATTATCACTCATTTACACTCTTCGAACCAGTGGTTTCGAAAATGTTTTTGGTGTGACTCACGAGGTGAGTCTTAGGGTTGAGGGGTCTTAGAATTTGGGGTGTAAGCTCCGAAAATAAAAATGTAAGTCCTAGACATAAAAATGTACGTCCTGGGCATTAATTTTTTAATTTTATTAGAATTTCATTTGCTTTAAGTCATAGTTTTTGTTATTAGTGTAATGTTATTTATCAAATAATAATTATAATACTTTTTTTATTCATTATTGGTTATTAATACATTTCTTAAATAAAAATCATAATATTGTTTTCTATATATTATATGTTATTTATTAAAATTTATTTGTAGAATCATTGAAAGTTTTTCTTTTACTTATATTCTTTATAATAAAATTATAACATTGAATATACATGATAGTGCGCCCCATAAATCTCTGTGACTTACGCCTTGTGTCTCGGAGCTTACGCCTCGCCACTAACCACATTAAATGCCTTGCCTCACACCCCCATCTTTTAGAAAATTGCTTCCAACAAAGTAAAAATAGTAACCTTTCCTTCACACTTAAATTGAAATTTAATCTCATAAATCATTATATTCTTTCATAATCGAATTTCAGCTTGTGTCACAGTGGATAAATGTCAAAATGGTTCTTTTAAAAAAATATTCAAGGGGATGTTAGGTCCTCCATAAAGTATGAGTGTGTTACTGCAAATTCAGTCATAGTTTAGTATCATTTATCAATTTTTCCTATACTTTATATTTATTACATTTTCAATCAAAGAAACTTTTTACATATTCATCTGTTCGATAGTAAGTATTCTTATAACTTCGTGTTCAAATTTTAAATATGTCATCTTAATATTGAGTAGTCTATTAAGAGATTTTTAATGCACATCTTATCATTCATATGTACATTCATATTTAGACGTCTTATATATAATTTTAAAACAAATATGAGGCATATTTTTTACTTTTATTCTATTTTTAAAATTTAAAACTCTCTTCATATATTATAACCATTAATTCTATAATAGTAAATAATATCTTATCGACAAAATTTATCTTGAATGACCTATCATTTTTGGCATTAATATAAGACATAACTAAAAAAAAGGAAAATTAACATAAGAAGTTGTTCAATAAAGCACCTGATAATCAGAGGAACTTTAAAAAAGCTTACCTCAATAACATCAAGTTTTGATTCTTGGGATGTGATAAAGGATATGGGAACTTCGATTAATGATGCATCTTCATCACCATCCACTTTGTACTGCTTTTTCACATTCAAGTAGCAAATATAAAAAGAAAATTGATTAGATCTTTTGTTAATTAAATACTTGTATGAAGTGATGAAGAAGGTTTCCAAGAGGATGTAAATTACCCGCTTATTAAAATATATACATACATACAGTTACACTTCCATTATTAAAAAATCTATATTTAGTAAGCATGCATTGAACGCTACAACTACTAAATTACGACATCTAGAAACAAAAACAACACTAGACCGCTATTGCATACAACACAATAGTTTGATACAATATAGTATGGATACATTTTCCGGGTATATGAAACTAAATATTAGTCATATATTTGATATATATATATGTTGTTGTGACATTTTAATATTAATGAAAATATATTGTATGTCACATTATGTATCCTGGTATGTCTATTAGTGTACATTACATTTGTGCCTCTTTACTCTCATCAATTGTGGAAGAAAGTGGCCATTAGTTGTTAGTAACTTATGTAACCACCAATTCTTCACTTTACCCATTATTCTATCTTTATGTCTTGTAACTTATATAACAATATTAGTCATATATTTGATATATATATATGTTGTTGTGACATTTTAATATTAATGAAAATATATTGTATGTCACATTATGTATCCTGGTATGTCTATTAGTGTACATTACATTTGTGCCTCTTTACTCTCATCAATTGTGGAAGAAAGTGGCCATTAGTTGTTAGTAACTTATGTAACCACCAATTCTTCACTTTACCCATTATTCTATCTTTATGTCTTGTAACTTATATAACACATGGGCTATTCATTTGGAAAATTTACTACCCACTATCTTCCTATTTATTGCAAGGAACAATTCATCACCTATAAATAGGGTAGTCTTCCTTGTGTTGGATAGAAGTGTTGTAAAGATTACGGAAAATACCTTCTTGGCAAACACTTGTACCGAATTCACCAAAGCTTGTACTTAATCAATAACTTTTATAGGAAATTCTCATAGCATGAGGCATGTTGAAAGACTCTGTCCTTAAGGATATTTCACCCGGTATGGGTGTATCCTCCAGGATTCAACAAGCTCTTCTAGTATAAAACTAGGAGCCAGAAACTAACAAAGATTCAATGAACAAAACCCAGCACACTAGAAAAGATTTACTCTCTAATATGTATTATGTTCTGTCTATTTTTGTGTTAGAGGAAAACCAGATTTATATGGAAACATACATAAGGCTAAAGCCTCCAACGGTTAGAAAAAGGAATTAATGCCAATAATGAAGAATAAAGGCAACTGATTTGAAGGCCAATTAAGAGAAATACACATTGGCAACAACCATAATTTGACCAACATTCAAACTGATTTATAAGATAATTAATAGAATATTAACATCCATTTAATATGATGAATATAGAAAATAATGTGAACACTTCTTTTTGAGATACTCGAATCAGTTTTCCAACAAGATGTATACAAGAAAATATAGAGTGAAACAGATGAGTAGTATTGTATGGTATTTATATTGAGATTAGTGTAGTGAAAGAGAGAGTAAAGACATAGAAAATATTATATGTCTTCAAATATATTCACTATACAAAAGAGCATAATTATATGTTGAAGGAAGGTGTTCTTATGGGGAGCTTTGGACTTTTCAACTAATCTAGAGTTGTTTGAGTTGTACACGTTGTTGGGCTGTTGTATCATGGAGGGGACAAGTTAAGAGATATACTGCTGGATCGGTGTAGATTATGCCGTCTTGGGCTTGAATCTCCTTAAAGAGAGCGAGATATCCGCACCTCAGCCTAAAGATTTATTTATTCATTTTTTGTTCACTTTATTTCAACTATAATTTATTATATTTGTTGTATATTACACTAACAATTTTAAGGAGATTCATGTTTTATTATAGTTTGAAAAGGTGCGGATATCATGAAAGGGATCTCAATATCATTCCGCTCAAACGTCGCTCTAATCAATAAATGGAAGAGAAGAGAAGTACGGATAAAGTATTTTTCTACTTTCTCACTTCAAGTGGAGATAAGGTAAAGGAAAAAAAACTTTTTTACTTAGTATTTTCATGAATAAAGTGATTCTACTTTTCATGAAAAAATGATATATAAACTCTTTAAATATTGGGGGCTCATGAAATGAGGAAAATGTCATTGTGGAAAAAAAAAACGATTTTTGCATCTTTGAGAAATGCTCTAAAAAGGGTATTACAAATGCATATATTTGTTATGAAATAAATCACATGTTGTTTTTTTGGCTATAATGAGTTGATTTTTGGCTCTAACATGAGAGTTATAAATAAATTATGAAAAGCATGTTGAGTAGTCATTTAACATGACATGTTTTTGTGAGATAAATTTCATTCTTGGAATGAAAAGAATACCCTAAAACATGTGACGGAATTTCTTTGTCAAGTCACAAAATGTTGAAAACATTGTGAAATACAATCTTATTGGTTGTGTGAGTCTTGTAACTCCTTTTGATTCAATTATGAATATTGCGTGACAAAGAAAGAAGGATTTTGCTAGCCCAATAAAAAATATGAGATATGTGACTAATTGCACTTTATAGGATATTATGTATAACTTATAGCATATGCAAGCAAATCAAGTTAATTTACTTGGTACGAAATTTGGTGGCTTGTTTTATGAGAAAAAAATATTATGCTATACTTAAAAGTTTCATTGGTGCAGATAAATAAAATTTGATGATATTTTATGGAAGTGAGAAAAGGAAATCATATTGTTGCTAATTCTACTTTGGAGGTTGAAGTAAATAAGTTAAGCTTCAAATAGTGAAAAAGTGAATTGATTTTACTATCAAACACTTTATTTAGAGAAATTATTTTTCTAATTTAAATTAATTGTGATAGCACCAATAAAATGGTTGAATAAAAAATCGTTATTACAACAGCAAACTCAGACTCATGAGAAAAAAATTCAATATTGTGATATCATATTGATAACTGGTATACCATTAATGTTAATTGTGTTAAAATTTGTGACAATCTTGCAGATTTATAAACTAAGGCATTATCAAGATAAAGGGTCTGAAGCACATCGAGGGGGGTGAAATTGAAGCTCATAAAATCGGAGTCATATATAAGGAAACCCAACCAGGGGACTACTGATCCTATAACCGGGTTCAATAGAAAGAACGGATCGTATGATGAATTGTAGTGAAACACACTATTATAAATTTATTCAATCCTTATGATGTGAGAGCATTATCCTATAATGATTTGTGGATGTTGAGTCTTGATCTTTCAATGAAAGTTTGTTTCTAGTATGAGTGTGATGTCAAATTATAGGAGCATTCTTGACAGATTTCACCTATGTGAGCTTGAAAGTAGGCCACTTTCTATGAGAATGGACTTCTTCTAAAAAAATACTCATGAAAACTAGGATAAGACATGTTTGTAATGTGTTGGCTAAAAAAAAGCTTATGTCAACACCTTGATTGTTGTGTGTAAGCAATGATATCTTATTTCCCTTAAGCAATCATAGTTCAATTCTGAGACTACTACTGACTCTGGAGTAAAGATTATTGTTTTAATAAGTGAAGGTTTAAAGCAGAGCACACCATTATTATGCATATTTGTCTACCTTCAACTAAGTTGTGAATAACAGCCTTATCTTAATATTAAAATGAGTGGAGGATTGTTTGGTGTGAAATTTTAATATTAATGAATATATATTATATGTCACATTATGTATCATGTTATGTTTATTGGTGGAAATTACATTTGTGCCTCTTTACTCTCATCAGTTATGGAACAAAGTGGTCATTAGTTGTTAGTAACTTATGTAACCACTAATAAACAAATGAGCATGATTTAGAGATAGATCTGAGTCCTGCACTTCTATCTACACCTAATATAGCTGTAGAGAAAGCAACAACACTAGTTTAGGAGATTGTTGTACTTGCACAAACTTCATCAAATATGATCACACAAATTATCTGTGGGTCTACTATATTGATGATGTT
Organism: Solanum tuberosum; assembly: GCF_000226075.1. Lineage (NCBI taxonomy): Eukaryota > Viridiplantae > Streptophyta > Magnoliopsida > Solanales > Solanaceae > Solanum > Solanum tuberosum. The sequence goes on along the minus strand of NW_006238988.1, from coordinate 1,470,966 downwards.
GATCCGTAGATAGATGAGGTTTACGAGACAATGATAGTTTTTAGGCCGGTGAAGATTTGAGATGAGCATATTCTAGAGGTGCACTAAGATGAATCCTCTGTGGTTCTATACTACTCATTCTAAGGACACTTACAAGTTTAATAATACGTTATCTTAACTATTTATTATTCATATCTAATACATAATCCTAATATTGAGATTTTAATTTAAAGAATTTTATTGCACATGTTATCATTAGATATGAATTTAGATTTAGACATCTAAAATCTTAATTTATTACAACAGCAAACTCAAACTCATGAGAAAAAAACACAGTATTGTGATATCATATTGATAACTGATATACCATTAATGTTAATTGTGTTAAAATTTGTGACAATCTTGCAGATTTATAAACTAAGGCATTATCAAGATAAAGGGTCTGAAGCACATCGAGGGGGGTGAAATTGAAGCTCATAAAATCGGAGTCATATATAAGGAAACCCAACCAGGGGACTACTGATCCTATAACCGGGTTCAATAGAAAGAACGGATCGTATGATGAATTGTAGTGAAACACACTATTATAAATTTATTCAATCCTTATGATGTGAGAGCATTATCCTATAATGATTTGTGGATGTTGAGTCTTGATCTTTCAATGAAAGTTTGTTTCTAGTATGAGTGTGATGTCAAATTATAGGAGCATTCTTGACAGATTTCACCTATGTGAGCTTGAAAGTAGGCCACTTTCTATGAGAATGGACTTCTTCTAAAAAAATACTCATGAAAACTAGGATAACACATGGTCGTAATGTGTTGGCTAAAAAAAGCTTATGTCAACACCTTGATTGTTATGTGTAAGCAATGATACCTTATTTCCCTTAAGCAATCATAGTTCAATTCTGAGACTACTACTGACTCTGGAGTAAAGATTATTGTTTTAATAAGTGAAGGTTGAATGCAGAGAACACCATTATTATGCATATTTGTCTACCTTCAACTAAGTTGTGAATAACAGCCTTATCTTAATATTAAAATGAGTGGAGGATTGTTTGGTGTGAAATTTTAATATTAATGAATATATATTATATGTCACATTATGTATCATGTTATGTTTATTGGTGGAAATTACATTTGTGCCTCTTTACTCTCATCAATTATGGAACAAAGTGGTCATTAGTTGTTAGTAACTTATGTAACCACCAATAAACAAATGAGCATGATTTAGAGATAGATCTGAGTCCTGGACTTCTATATACACTTAATATAGCTGTAGAGAAAGCAACAACACTAGTTTAGGAGATTGTTGTACTTGCACAAACTTCATCAAATATGATCACACAAATTATCTGTGGGTCTACTATATTGATGATGTTGATCCGTAGATAGATGAGGTTTACGAGACAATGATAGTTTTTAGGCCGGTGAAGATTTGAGATGAGCATATTCTAGAGGTGCACTAAGATGAATCCTCTGTGGTTCTATACTACTCATTCTAAGGACACTTACAAGTTTAATAATACGTTATCTTAACTATTTATTATTCATATCTAATACATAATCCTAATATTGAGATTTTAATTTAAAGAATTTTATTGCACATGTTATCATTAGATATGAATTTAGATTTAGACATCTAAAATCTTAAAAAGATAAAATAATCCTTAGACTAGTTAGATAACTTGTAAGAGAACTAACATGTTAAAAGTTATTCCAAAATGCATCAAAAGATTTCTCTAAATGTCATAAAAGAAAAAAAATTAAGATCCTTAAAATATGTATGCTAGGCAATGAACGAAAGTTTAAAAAGGTACCTCTAAAATATCAGCTTGAGTTGCGATACAAGCTATCTGAACTGCCAGTATTTCATCTCCACAATTTACTTTCTGTTGCTTATCCATATTCTAGAAGAAATGTAAAACACATAGTAGTTCAATGTTTTTTTCAATTTTCACCAATATGATCATGCTAATTTAATATCTACTAATCTAAGGTTTTCATCTCGATATAAATGGTTCAAAACACTTTCATATATGATGAATCTAAACAAGGAAAGAGGTTTTTAATTTTTCATTACTTGATTTTCTAGCAAGGTGATATCATAGTAATGTTCCCAATCCTTGATGATTTGGATATGAAACAAAATATTTATGTGTTAATATTTGAAAAAGAACATTCACTTCCGTTAAATTTATAACAATGAATAATAGCATATGGACGAAAGTTATCTTGCATGACTTACTAATTTTTTATATGAATGTAAATGTTCACTCTTTTATAAATCTATCTATATGTATTTCTCTCTTTCTATCTCTCTCTCTCTCTCCATATATATATATATATATATATATATATATAGTATACTAGTACAAAATAAGAAATACTTGGTTAAAATTTTTGAAAGACGAAAATATTTGTGAAGAAATAGAGAAGGTTTTCAAAAAAAAAAGATGAAAATTACTAGCTCACTAGTTATTATTATTTATGGGTGAAGTCAAATCTTAAAACTCAATCAAAGTGCTAGAAATAGAATAACAAAACAAAAATCCAAAGTTAAAGATCATTCTCCGTCAATCTTATGCATTATTGAACAAGATTTATTATTGGTGTGATCATGCATCTCAGACAATTCACTAAATTCATTGGAAGATTGATAAAATTTTAGCCTTATCACAAATTATATTAAACTTTCACCCATAGCCACAATTATTTCTCTTTTAATGGTTAGACATAGATGATAAATCTCCTTTATTTGAACTTGCATTCATGAAGTAAAAAAATATAAATTGTTAGACAAAGAGGAAACAATAAAAGCTTTGATCCATAAAAAATGATATGTTTTGATCTGTGATCACGCATCTCTGAACATTCATTGAATTAGTGATAAAACAAATTCATCGTAATTTCATATTTCTTTCTAAACAAATTAAGAATTTTTGGGGACATCAATTTTAATAACTTCTCAGTCTAAGGATATTATTAAAAGTGTTACTACATTTAGATCTATCACAAATCAAATTTATTACCATCATACCATTAGGTAATTCTTTTTTAATTTTTGCGAGACCCAAAGGCTTATGACATTTTCAATTAATTATAATAAACATTTGTTCATACTATCCTTTGTTGTCTATAAATAAAGGGGTTTCTCACATTTTTCAAATTGAATTTTAAGAACTTCAGAACTTCTTCTTCCTCTTGATAAATAAATTCGAGTTTTCTTTATTATCGTTTAGTGCTTAGCTGACACCACATTTTTTAGGTACTGATACATCAGAGTAAGACCATTCTATCCGGGGAGAATATTTACCATTAACCTCAGGTACTTGAGGAGAATAATTTCCTTAAGGTGGGGGGAAGCATTAATTCAGTGGATTGAGAGCGCACGTGATCGGCTACAATATACTTTCTTTTGGATTGTGTTCCGTGAGATAATTCTTAGTATAGATTGTTCCCCAACCATTCAGTCGGCCCTCTCACTACAAATAGCATTACGTTGGAACCGATACACTCTATCTCAAGTCATCCACCACCTTCCACGTCCAATTCCACCATCTAGTTCATTCCACCCTCGTATTAGATCATAACCAAACCCCTTCTATCAAATAGAGATATCCTGAATACTTGGTCACTACTAACGTTGTTAACTAGACTACTATTCTCCCTCAAACACTCATTCAAACTCCTAGTCCCTACAAAATTTAATCAAACAGATAACATACAATTTTAATCACTATCATAAACATAACCCTGACTCCCAGTCCTCACCTAGACTAAACATTCACCATTCACATGAACCAAAACTCTACAACAAGCTATAACTAAATCATCACACCCTTCAAATAACCAGACCTCTATGGATCCCTCAAACATCACTACAGTATTTAGTATGTACCCTACTCTATAAAAGAACTACCCAAGCATTTAAATACAACCACCCAACAACTCAAGGACCAACATACGATAAATATAACAAAATAATTAATTCTGGTCCACTCACAAAACAAAAATTTAAGAATAACATCATAAAGAAGTAATCTTGGTTTTCTCATGGAATCGACACACAAACTATTAGTGCACCTGACGTGGTACCCATGTGAATCGTTCGTACATATCGGTGTGGTACCCGAGACAATAATTATGGATATCTCCATACTAGGCATGGTACCTGAGCCAACTGTTAGTATATACCAAGTATGGTATTTTAGCAAATTGTGGGAAATATCTTTTACTAGAAGTGGTAGCCGAGTCAACCATCAATCATACACCATAATCACAATGAATAAAAAATACACTTGTACACCAAAGTAATCATATCATTGCATACTATTGAAAATATTCATCAATCAGATGGTGTTCTTTGCGTTTCCAAAACCATATACCATGCATGAATACTATCAAAGCTTTTGACAAGCACATCACTTAAACAGAAAAATAAACAACCATCACCTACCCGAAAATACCATTTCCCAAATTATTCCCCATTGAAAATTTGATTTACCATAGTCATCTATTATAGGATAACACCCATCATTCATCATAAGATCAACATTAACCAAGTAAATCAATCATTAATCTAAACTACAACTACCCACAAATTGCAACCTCTAGACTTTGTGTCTGAAGGCTTATACATACAATCACCTGACAAACTACAATATATTATATTAAAAAAGACAAGTCTAACTACTCACTTGTGATAAAAACCTAGAAAGGGTGGACTCCAAGCAACTACTGAAGAAATCTAGAAACGAACTTCTAACCCTGATCGACGTAGATCGAGAATTCATGGATTTTAACCTTGTTTTCATTGAAGTCCCTCCCCTCTATTGTTCCTGAGCATAGAGTGGATTAGGAGAATTTTGCAGTAACCCTTTTCTATTTTTTCAATGAAAAGTGGGAGGAAAAATAAAATTCATCGTGTTTTCTAGGGTCTGATTTTTCAAGGATGATGTGATTATTTTTCACGTTGTGTTTGGTATGATTTATTACAAGTTATAACAATGTCAAAAAAAAAAAATCTTCTCTATTTATTTGGTGTTTATTTTACACGAATTATATAGACTACATCTTGTAACTCTTAAAGAAAATTATAAAAATAAGGAATACACAAATTATCTTCTTAACAAAAAATATCCTTTAACATTTTAGAATCAAAATATATTCCACTGTAAAATTATTTGTGTCCTTGTCTATCTATATAAGCTCGACTACCCGCTCCAATAAATAATATAAGTTAGCAAACATGTAGTTTTTATTTTCAAATTATATAAGACAAACAATTGAATTGAAGTTAAATAATCATTATTTGCACAATGATTTTCAAGAATGGAAAATCGACATTCCTTTGTTATTTTCATGAATTTAATTTCTTGGATGACCATCTAATCAGTAAAGGAAATTTTATTTGTTTTTGAAGTATTTCAATTGGTAAAAATTAGTTTAGGACACTTACAAGATTATTTTCTCTGGAGTGAATAGGTAACTATCATAATTTGTGTGGTTGATCGTTGAAAACCCGCACAAATCAGATGAATTTCCTTTATCCAGAGTCCAATGTCCTCAGAAGAAGTAGAACATTTGTTTGTGTTTTAGATAGATAACCCTAGCCGTTTAATGTGGTGGAAAGAAACCCCCTTTTTCTACACCTATAATGGTGTATTTATACACCTAGGGTTAGGGTTAAGGATCACTAATGGGCTAATCAAATTATTGGTAGACCTGGCCCAATAATTTGTATATCGGCAAAACTAGGAAAACATAAGCCTTATATTTACTCCTTAAAATCCTACATTAAAATAATTACCTAATAAAGCTACCATATTACTTAACAAATCTACAAAATTTTGATGATTATACCCAATTCCCTATTTCACAAATAATTAGAAATTGTATTTTGATAAAATAAAATGTGTCGCCTATATTATTGATGTTTCTCTCCCACGACATTACTCTATTAATTTAGCACGATTTAATTTTTATTTCTTCAAGTTCAAATTACAGATTTCCCTAAATTCACACTTTTTTTGGGATTATTCATATTAGGTAAATATTATTAACGGTAACTGTGTCAATGTATTTCTTCTTCCAATGACACAATTGTTGTCGAAGGATAATTATCCAAAAATAAAGTATCAAAAATATATGCTATTTCTTTAATGTATCTACTTTATCATGATATATTTTGTATCAAAAAGGTATCATGATACATCATATATAGGAAAGGTATCATGATATGTCATGTATTGGAAATGTATCGTTATGTAATGTATCAAAAAGGTATCGTGATACATCCTGTATTGGAAAGGTATCGTGATACATCATTGATTGAAAAGGTTTCATTATGCAATATATCATAGAGGCATCATGATACACCATCTATCAGAATTATATTATGATGTAATTTAACTGAAAGGTATCATGATACATCATCTATATTCTATATTACCTTAAAAGCATGAACTCCTAACTTGAATGTTAAATTACTATAATATCCCTAACTTAGGTTGTGACTTTTTCGATAAGTTGTGAGTGTCTTAGAAGGGTTGTGATTTTTCGATGAGTTGTACTTTTCCAAAGAGTTGTGTCTTTCTCAATAAGTTGTGACATTTCCAAAGAGTTGTGATTTTTTCAATAAGTTGTGACTTTTCCAAAGGGTTGTGACTTCTCAAAAAGGTCATGACTTTTCAGCTAAGACACAAAAAAACATTTGTGTATACTACCCTTTGTTGACTATAAATAGAGAGGCTTCCTCTCATTTTTCAACCATTATTTTTTAAATTTTCTACTTTTCTTCTTGCATTTTAATTTTTTTTTGTGTGATTTATTATCGTTGAGTGAGTTCAAAGTTTAGAAGAATATGAGGTACCACTTATCTAATGAAGTATGTTGTTCTATCCTAAGAGGGTATATTTCATAACCTCGAGTACTTGAGGAAAATAATTTTGATGATATAATAATGTATGTTTCACTATACATTAGTATGTAATGTTCCAATATATGAAGTTAACATGATGTAGTCTAAATTCATTTGTTTTTGTCAACAATTTCTCTTGAGATGTAGATATATGCTTCTGAATATCTTTTCCAAAATTTAGAGAATCGTCACAATTTATTTTTGATGCTCAAGACAAAAAAATGATTTTACTTATCAATGCTACTTATGTGATTTAAACTCTCATAAAGTTTGCTTCAAAATAGTTAATACTATATAAACATTTCCCTTTGTTTACTATTACTATTTCTTAATATTTCAGTATTTTAGACAAATAAAAGTTTATATGACTTGTAATAACGCCAATTGAAGTTTGTATTAGTTTAATTTTTATTATTTATTTATTTAGTAGTAAATTTTATGAGATAAATATTTTCATTAATGCAAATATATATTTATATTTGGGTAGGTATTTTTTATATAAATTAAAGTATTATCTATGTCACAAATGTATTATCAAGTTAATAAGATCTTCTAACTTCAAAATATATTATTTTAAAATGTTCCGAGTTTTTTTAAAAGAAAACTCATAACAAATGTGAAAATATGTGAATATATAAAATGTAGTTGTTCTCTTCACATGTTCAT
>NW_006238988.1:1433421-1463301 GCF_000226075.1 Solanum tuberosum | reverse complement strand
ATGCAAAGCACATCTGGTTAGATAACAAGAAAAATACAAAGTGAATATTGTCTATAAGGTAATATTAGTGAGATATGACTAATTACATAATTGAACCTCATCAAATTGAAATAAATATATACATGATTGCATTTAGCTAATAAAAATTTTCATTGACCATCTTCATAGGTTTACATGAATAAGAGATATATATGACGATCCACGTTGAACATTCACAAAAAATCTGCAATATTATTTTTTGCTGAGCTTATTATTCAAATCTTCGCTTAAATAAGCAATATTATTTACTATAACATATATTTTTGGAATTGATAATCACGTGCAACGCATAAAGGTATCATGATACATCATATATCATAAAGGTATCATGATATCATCAACTATAGAATCTCGGTAACTGTTCTCTACATTTGAAATCCTGAAATATCATATCTCAACTTAAATGGTTCACATAGTTGTTGCACCACAATAATCATCTACCTTTTATACACTAATTCACATCCCCTAATTAAAAGAAAAAGAAAACTAAGCTAATGGGATAAATAAAAACCGTCATTTAAAAAAAATGAGATAGATTATTACCGGTATATCTATTTGTCATGACCCAATTCCTCGGTCATGATGATACCTACTATAACCCTCTAGTAGGTAAGCCAACCCGTAACCCAAAACAACAAGTAATAGATATAAGGGTAGAAACAAATCAGAAGCAGTAATTGAATAATAGAAATGGAATAACAAACAGAAGCAAACCAAACTGATATCTTTACAAAAGATCCCTCCTAGAACCGTGAAGTCACATATACAGAGTTGTCTAAACACAAGAGTTTTTAGTCACAAAAATGGACCCAAAATAAAAGCTTGTCTCAAAAAGCGAAAGACTAGCTGTCAAATAAAGGTAGAGGTCAGTAAGTACATGACGCCAAGTACTTACCCTGACCTTAGAAAAGAAGCTCCAACGGGCTTGAATGATCAATGTCGGTAGCAAGTATCAGACCTATATCACGGAACATATGCAGAGTGTTGCATTAGTACCAAAACAACATGTACTCAGTAGGTGTCATAGGACGACTAACTCATACTGGGAGTGTAGACCAGAGCAAGAGGGAGTCAACCCAGCTATTGTGGTTGTGCCATTTGGTGGGCCAAAGTAGTCTACCGACAGTGAAAAGATGATAGTAGATGAGACAGAATCACCACCATAACACCTGAATAAATATGAATATTAAAAGCAATATGAAATGATAGAATATAGACATAGAAGAGGTCAAAGTGGAATTTAAAAGAAATGCAAACGAGTGTATTAACAACAGAAAAAGAACTAAGTTCAACTAACTAAACATAACAACCCCCATAATCCCAAAAGGTACACCCATGTGCATGTTTAAGTAAAAATCTGATAGACCTTCATAAGTCCGACAGGTGTACATTATGGCTAAATCTATTAAGAGAAAGGTGTAGCCCATACCTCAAACTGTAGGTAACCTCCAAGTAACCAATAAAAAACTCCTAAAGCTAAGGAGTACATATCCTGCACCTCCAACCGCAGGTGGTTTCTCAAAGGGCAATGGGCTAGAGCCAGAGTGTATCAACACCTTAGAGGATAATAGTCAGCATGACTAGACCTTGAATCATCGATTATAATGGATTCTAAAGGACCTCATTTAAAGTCATCATCACAGAACAACCGTGGAATGACATCGACTGGTAGATGATCAAAGCAATACTCCAAGCTTGAACCAACTCTAGTGCCCAATGGTCAAGCAAATCCTGAAATCCCAAATGCAATTCACGGGTATATAGAAAGAAGGAGAGTGGATAAAAGGTAATTAAAGTTGATTTCTCACCTAATCTGTAACACCCCGTAACTAGAAAGAGATAGAATGAGAAAAAGTGATTTTTTGAAATAATAAAAATCTGGAAAATTTTGTTAAGTTAAGTTAAGTTAAGTTTAAGTTTTCTGTCAACTTCAAACAATCATAACTCCTAACTCAGGTTAAGTTAGGTGTGTTTCCAGATATCGTAGGAAAGATCTTGGGATAATATTTCTAACACCACCGAGTTTGCGCGATTCTAAGTTCGTATGAGTGACATAAGCCCATTTGAAGTTCGAATGTACAAATAAGGAAAATCTAATCCGGATTTTAGAAGGGCATTATGGTCTTTTCCATACCCCATGACTTAATTTCTTTTTTTGGTAATTAATTGGGGTCTAAACTGATAGGATTCAATTTACGCTTTTGGGAAAAGAGTTAGGATTTTGAGAGAAAAGAAAAGAAGAGGAGAAAAGAGGAGGAGGAGCAAGAATCGTAAAGATCTTGAAGAATCGCTCTTGGTTTTCGTCAACAGGTGATCCCTACGAGGTATGTGAGTCCACATACCGTTAGGTTTGTTCACCCATGCGGCAAACATGTTTATTCTAGTATGATTTTCGTCCTAAAAGATTGATACTTTGATGTTCTTGAGTTGTATTCTTGAACTGCTTTCGTTCTTGAATTTGGGATGAGATTGAGGAGTTCCTGAGTGTTTAAGGTCGATTTTAAAGTTGTCTTTTGATTAAATTCTTGTGTACATATGCTAGGTATCTGAATCTAAAGAGGAATTGAGAAAGAGAACTGAGATTAGGCAAATTGGGGTAAGAAAATGAAGAAGGAACAAGCCAGGCAAATCTGGGTACCAGGTCCGCGTCGCGGAACTGTTCCTCAGGATTTTAAAAATCTGCCTCGCGGAGCAGAGCGGTCACAGACCATTCTGCTTCAAAATTTATTTCACGATCAAATATTTAAGTGCATCTCTGCGTCACGGACTTGCTTCTAGACAGTGATTTCTTGATCTTTTCTCATGTTTAATAACTATCTAAAATCACTCATAAACATCATGAGATATTTCCTATCACAAAACACAATCCTTGAATACAAAATTCAATTCAAGGATCAGTTAAGATTCAAGTAAAGAGTAATTAAGAGTCGAGTTAAGAGTCAAGTCAAGAGAAGTTCATAGAGTCCTCCAAGGGTCTTTTACAAATGTTTTAACTCTGTTTTAAGTTGAGTAAAGAGTAAAGTTTGAAGTTAATTTCTTCAAAAAAGTATATTGGGACAATGTATTCCCAAAGAGTAAAATGTTTTCACATTTAAAGAAGAAAGAAAACCTTGATTTCCAAAAGAGCCTTTGAACTAGTTTTTCAGTAAAGAGCCTTTGAGCTTGTTTTTCAGTTAAGAGCCTTTTAGTTAGTTTTTCAGTAAAGAGCCTTTGAGCTAGTTTTTCAACAAAGAGACTTTGAGCTAGTTTTTCAGTTAACTAGTAAATGTTTTCACAATTAAGCAAGAGAGGAAAGTTTGATTTCCAAGAAGAGCCTTTGAGCAATTATCTCAAATCACAAAAAGAAGTATGTTTTTTTAAAACATAAGAGCTAATATCATATTTTGGGAGTAGTATTGAACACCGATATGGGGGAGAGTTCAGACAACTCACATCTCCCATAAACCATGTAGCCATAATGGGTAGAAAAGAGTCATAATTTTTAGATGATTCCTTTAGTGCTTTTTAGCATAGACTAGTGGATCCACTTACTAGTTCAGGTTCTATACCCATGGCAAGGTATATGATGGACCTGGAAGCATGAGGCAAAAGATTGTATCATCACGATAGCTCTTAAGTGATGGTTGCCGGTTAGAGAAACTCTCACAATAGTATTTTGTATTTTTATATACATCAGAAATATTTGTATTTTCATATACAAACAGAGTTATTATTGTATTTCTAAATACACATAGTTTGAAACCTGGTTTAAAGCTTCTCTTTATACTGCATTTATTTACACTGCTTTATATTGAAATCAATTCAATTCAGCTCAGTTCAGTTGAGACCAGGTTTGTTTCTTCAATTCCTTTCAAGCTTATGTCTTCTTTTAGAATTCCCCTTGCATACTCGTACATTAAATGTACTGATGACATTTGACCTGCATCTTATTATGATGAAGAAATAGCTAAACATGATCAGCATACAGCGCATCGTTGATCCAGTTGAGTACACAGAGTCTTGTGGTGAGCCTTCTTGCTTTTCAGAGGATCCCTTTATATTGCTTTTCAGTATTTAGTTCATTAGGATGTCGTGGGTATTGTCCCGACATCCATCTCAGTTATTAGATGCTTTATATATATACAGTCAGTTAGTTAATTCATTTGTCACTACATTATTATTGGCCTATATTTTGAGACTTGAGTTGCCATCATGGCTAGTTTGAATGTTTCTTTTAACTTATTCTAAGTTTATTTTGCAAGTTTATTTTGAGACTATTTCTTGTGTTTAAGTCTTCTGCTAAGTAAGTAAGCCAGGCCAAGGGTTCGTTTGGGGCCAACAATGGTTCTCGAGTGCTAGTCCCGCCCAGGGTGTAGGCTCGGGGCGTGACAAACTTGGTATCAGAGCTCATAGTTCAAGAGTCCTAGGGAGTCTATGAAGTCGTGTCTGTAGAGTCCTACTTTTTGGTGAGATGCGCAACACATCTATAATTAGGAGGCTGCAACATTTAGGAATTATCTCACTCTTTTCATACTCATTTCATGCGTTAGAGTTTTATCTCTAAAAAGATTCTTTCTAACTCGTGCTTACGCGCAACCGATTATGAGTTGGCCTGTTTTGGGAGTGCTTTCATGGGGCGTTTCTTTCCCCCGTGAGCTCAGAAAAGCAAAGAGATGGTTGCCAACATGAGGAGCAGGATGAGTTTATTATTTGTTGGGTTACCTCATCCGTTAGATAAGGAAAGTAAGGCAGCCATGCTAATAGGTTACATGGGCATAGCAATGATGATGATCCATGTGCAACAATTTTAGGAGGACAAGTTGAGGGATAAAGAAGGGTTTAAGAATAAGAGGGCTAAGGCATTACAGAATGAATCCGGGAAGCAAAAGAGTAATGCGAACCGGTCTTATTTCCAACATAAGCAGAAAGGACTTTCTCCATTATCTGCTGGTGCACCTGCACCACAAAACAAATGTGAGTACAGTAGTAAGAATTACCAGAATTTTAGAGATAGACCTGCAAAGTCGCAAGGTAGTATGACACAAGGAGGTACTTAGATTCCTGCATGTGCTAAGTGTGGTAGGAACTACTCAGGGATGTGTTGTGATGGCTACACTGGATGTTTCATGTGTGGGCAGAATGGTCATTTTATGCGAGAATGTCCAAAGAACTAGCAGGGTAATGATAATGGGAATCAGGGCAATAGAGCCCAATCTTCATCAGTTGCTCCAATAGACAGGGCTGCACCTATAGGAGCTAATTCCGGTACTGGAGTAGGAGCAAACCGCCTTTATGCCATCGATTAACCTGAAGCTAGGAGCAACAGATTTTGACTTGCCCTGTTTTGAGTAGGTGACTAGCTTCTTGGGTGCCATCATACCTGTGGAAGCGATATTAGTGCCAAAACTAACTATAAACAGACTCGAACAAATTTTAGAACTAAAAACAAATAGTAACAAAGACCAAAAAAAATTTCAGACGGTGGCTACAGTGGTCATCCACGGAGGGGACCTACGGTCCGTAGCCTGATCTACGGTCTGTGGAACCCTTCTGTGGATTAGAGGACCAACAATATTGGTCGCAGATGGAAACCACGGATGTACAGAATGGTCCGTAGATCAATCTACGGACAGTAGTCCACATCCGTGGTTTCACACTTTATGAAATTTTCAAGTGCATCCACCGACAAACCTAATCTACAGTCTGTAGATTGATCTACGGTCCGTAGACGGGGTAACGCGGATGTGGTCTGTGCTAGGTTTCAGCCTTTATTTATTTTTCAAGCCCACATATCAGACTATTATCAACAATACCCTAGTCTAACCATGCATTTCAACATTTACTCATGCTAGTTTGTGATTCTCAGGATTCCGATTAATCATGTTAACAAGTGCTTAAGACAAACTTTGGAACCCTAAGTCAAAACTTACATTTAGACTTATAATCACATACAACGAGGCAACAAAATCACTATCTATCGTTCCAAGGGTATTGTAACTTCCAATTTTATCATGCAATTTCATCTAACAATTACCCGAGGTCAAGACCCAATCCCTGACTTTCTATAATCTATCAATGAATCGAAATTCAAAGTGAGGAGAAAGTCTATTACCTTACAGCAACGGGAATGGGGTGATTGTGTGATGACAGATGCTTTCAAGGCCAAAAACCACTTCTTCGTTACCAACCCAAACACCGGACCCTTTTGTGGAATATGGAATGAGTAGTATTCAGAATGGAAAGGAATCGTGGGAATTATGGGGGAATGGAAGGGATGATTTTATGGGGAGTTATGGAGTGATTTAGGGGAGTTAAAGTGTTCGAAACGATTGGAGAGTAAATGGAGGGAAGTGGAAATGATTTCAAATTAGGGCAATTTTAAATAAGGGGGTCCGGGTCGGGTCGGACAGAATTAGGGTTTTGGACCCACGAGACCCCATCTACGGTCCGTGGGTCGATATACGGTCCGTAGATTGGGATCGTAGATTACTCTTATACTTGGAAAAGTTTAGGGGCTTACCTGGGATCTACGAACACCATCCACGGTCCGTGGATAGATCGACGGACCATTGATGGGGTCTGTAGACCTCTGCACCAGAACATTTTCTGCAGAATTTTTTTACAGCGTACCTGCACTTGTAGCAACCATTAGGCTATTCTTTTGACATTTTCTGGACACTTTTTAGACACAGACCCTATGCTAATTCTAGCCAACACTAAAAAAAACTAAAAACACTTATCTAAATTAATATAGAGAATCAACTAAACATAGAGACTGCTAGATGGAAAACAAAAACCTATCGTTGGCTAGATTGTACATCTTGGGTTACCTCCCAAGCAGCACTTGATTTAACATCGCGGCACGATGCATGTCTCTTATTACTCAGACTTCATTCAGATGATAGGCCTCCATAACCTCTTGCACACTTTCTGCGTTTCCCAAATAGATCTTGATCATTTGCCCGTTAACCATGAACCTTGTTCCGTCACTGTTCTCAAGCTCAACCTTTCCATGGGGAAGAACTTTTGTGAGAAAAAATGGCCCGGTCCATTTGGATTTGAGTTTGCCCGGACACAAGCGCAACCTAGAGTTGAATAGAAGCACAAGATCACCCACAACAAATTCCCGCTTTTCAATTCTTTGATCATGATACCTCTTCATCTTCTCGTTGTAAAAGGCTGAACTTTCATAAGCTTTTAGGAGAAACTCATCAAGTATATTCAATTCATTCATTCTTTGATTAGATATGGCGCCCCAATCCAAATTTAGCTTCTTCATCGCCCACAAAACCTTATGCTCTAGCTCTACCGGTAAATGGCAAGATTTCCCATATACGAGTTCGTACGGAGACATACCTATGGGAGTCTTGTATACAGTGCGATAGGCCGACAGAGCATCATTAAGCTTCCTTGACCAATCTGTTCTATTAGCATTCATAGTCTTCGCCAAAATCTGTTTGATCTCTTTGTTGGACACTTCGACTTGCCCACTAGTCTGCGGATGGTAAGGAGTGGCTACATTGTGGCGGACACCATATTTCTCAACTAGCGCTTTTAACTACTTATTACAAAATTGGGAACCTCCATCATTGATAATCTCCCTCGGTGTACCAAATATGGAGAAGATATTATTTTTCAAGATTGCGGTGACACATTTACCTTCATTGTTAGGGAGCGCAACTGCTTCCACCCACTTCGATACATAATCAACCGCTACAAGAATATACTTCATCCTGTGTGAACTCACAAATGGACCCATAAAATCAATTCCCCATACATCAAACAACTCTATCACCAATATAGGATTCATAAGAAGCTCTTGCCTCTTCGAAATTCCTCCTTCTCTTTGGCAACGATCACAAGACTTGGCGAAATCATGAGCATCTTGGTGGATAGTAGGCCAGTAGCACCCACACTGCAAAATCTTATGTGCAGTTCGAATACCACTGTGGTGTCCACCAATAGGCGATGAATGACATGCTTAAAAGTACACTCAACATCTCAATCTCAGGCACACAACGACGAATAATCCCATCAGCACAACTACGATACAAGTAAGGCTCATCCCAAAATAATTTCTTCACATCATGCATAAACTTTTTCCATTGGTGAAAAGATAAATCCGGGGCACTATATCGCTTGCCAAATAATAAGCAAAGTCTGCGAACCAAGGAATCAGATCATGAGAAGCTGCCAATACTTGTTCGTCTGGAAAAGCATCATTAATTTCAGCCTCATCACCAATCCTTAGCATAGCCTCTTCCTCCAATCTGGACAAGTGATCGGCAACTTGATTTCGGTCCCCTTTCTATCCTTTACCACAAAATCAAACTGTTGCAGCAACAATACCCATCTAATCAGCCTCGGTTTTGCATCCTTCTTCGCCATCAAATACCTCAATGCAAAATGGTCAGTATGCACTATGACCTTAGTACCAAGCAAGTAGGATCCAAATTTTTCGAATGCGAAAACCACTGCAAGAAGCTCTTGTTCAATCACAGTATAATTCTTCTGGGCCATATTTAGAGCTTTGCTAGCATAGTAAATAGAATGGAGAATTTTCTCTCGCCTCTATCCCAATACTACACCAAGCGCCACTCCACTCGCATCGCACATTACCTCAAATGGGTGTCCCCAATCCAGTGAAATAATGATAGGTGCAGTAACCAACTTCTCCTTCAACTCTCCAAATGCTCTCAGACAAGCATCATCAAAATCAAACCTATACTCCTTTTCAAGTAGTTTGCACAATGGATATGCAATTTTAGAGAAATATTTGATGAACCTCCTATAGAAACCTGCATTCCCAAGAAAACTTCGAACACCTTTTTACAGAGATTGGTGGTGGAAGCTTTTCAATTACCTCAACTTTCGCTTTATCTGCCTCAATGCCCTTCTCAGAAATTCGATGACCTATAACTATCCCTTCCTTCACCATAAAGTGGCACTTCTCCTAATTCAGCACCAGATTGCAATCTTCACATCTTTTCAGTACGTCAGCCAAATGATTCAAACATCGATTAAAAGAGTCACCTACCAAAGAGAAATGATCCAAAAATACATCAATAGTGTCCTCCACTATATCAGAGAATACTGACATCATATAACGCTGGAAGGTTGCTGGAGCATTGCACAACCCAAAGGGCATCCGTTTGAAGGCAAAAGTCCCATAAGGGCAAGTGAAGGTAGTCTTTTGTTGGTCCTCCGGAGCTATATAAATCTGATTGTAACCCGAATAACCATAAGGAAAACAATACCAACCCTTACCAGCAAGTCTATCCAACATCTGATCCATGAATGGCATAGGGAAATGGTCCTTTTCTATCCAAGCATTTAGCTTCCGATAGTCCATGCAGACTCTCCATCCAGTCACGGGCCGCATCGGAACAAGCTCGTTTCTCTCATTAGGCACCACAGTAATCCCACCTTTCTTGGGCACACATTGAACAGGGCAAACCCAACTACTATCTGCAATAGGATAGATAACTCCAACATCCAACCACTTAATGATCTCCTTTTGAACTACTTCTTGCATAGGTGTATTTAATCTTCTTTGGTGCTCAATACTAGGTTTTTGATCTGGCTTGAGTTGGATTTTGTGGGAACAAATACCAGGAGGAATCCCAATAATATCTGCAATAGTCCACCTAATAGCTAGCTTGAACCTCTTTAACACAATCACCAAGCACTCTACTTGTCTCACATTTAGATCTGCCGCAATGATGACCGGCAAAGTGTTATCTCTGTCCAAGAATACATACCTCAAATGTGGTGGTAGAGCCTTAAGCTCCAATTTCGGTGCTTCCACAATAGATGGTCTCACTAGTGGAGACTCACGATTCTTCATGTCTAATTCATACTTCTTTTGTTTTGACCGATATTCACACCTATCTAGTGCAGCTACCAACTCATTGTAATCTTGAATGCCATCACTATCAAAATTCATCATAACTGCTGCTAGTGCCTCAACACCAAGTCGCTCTTAAATTTGCACTTCTGTTCCACTCTCAACTCTGTAAGTTATAACAGATACCGTTTGGAGCTCACCACTTTTCTTCATGTACCTACAAATATTGAAAGTTGCTTCTTTGTTGTTCAGTCTGAACTTTATTTGTCCCTTCTCCATATCAAATAATACACGACCTGTGGCAAGGAATGGTCTCCCAAGGATGATGGAAACATCAAAATCAACCTCACAGTAAAGAATCACAAAATACGCTGGAAAAATAAATGACTCCACTTTTACTAGCACATCATGGAGTACACCAATAGGCCTTTTCACGATTCGATCGGCCATAACTAGCCGCATCGTAGTAGGCTTTGGATCCCCTAGACCCAACTTCTTATAAATAGGCAATGGCATGAGGTTGATGCTAGGACCAAGATCACACAATGCCTTAGCAAAGCGTAACAACCCTATAGTACATGGGATCGTGAAAGCAACAGGGTCTTCCTTGTTCTGCACAAAGGATCTTGTAGCAATAGTGCTACAATACTGCAATCTATCATCATCTTCAAAACTCACAGACCTTTTCTTTGTCACCATATCTTTCATAAACTTCGCATACCCAGGAATTTGCTCCAAAGCCTCTATCAAGGGAACATTGATAGAAAGTTGCTTCAACATAGTAATAAACCTGTGATATTTACCATCTCCAGTCTTCTTCACTAACCTCTGTGGAAAAGGTGATGGAGGTCTAGGTATAGGGACCACTTTCTGCGATTTGTCTGCTTCTTTCTATGTCGCATTCTAAGACTCTTCCCTAACCTCTACCACATCATCTTTTTTTCTAATCTCAACATCCACCACCGAAGGCATAGGTGGATCTATGGTTTGCTTAACCCCTCAAGTGGTAACTTCTATACAATGACCATCATTCTTTGGATTCTGGATGGTTTTGCTAGGAAGAGTGCCAGGTTCACTGTAGTAGACAACTGCGTCATCTGCTACTTTAGATGTTTCATTGACTCTGCATGGGCATCAACCATTTGACCAATACCAGAAAAGTCATTTCTCATCTCCTTCACATTCTCATCAGTTGCATCAAACCTTCTCATCATCTTATGCATCATATCTTCAATACGCTCCATATTGCCTCCAGCTTCCCTAGTACCAGATTCCCGATTCTGAGGAGGGAACACAGGGTCCAACCCAATCGTTTCTGTTTCCATAGTTTTTCCAGTTGTAGTTGTTGTAAAGATTGAATTTCCCATCCCGAACATATTGACCCTCTCGGTTGTAGTTGCCATAGTTTCGACCTTGGTTTCCTTGACCTTGGCACCGATTTTGCATGTTGGATCCTTGGGCTTTTTGTCGAAAACCCCCTGTCTGATCATTCCCCGCATAGGCATCCTCTTCATAGTAACACTCTTCAACTGGTGGTGGTGTTCTAGTCAAGTAATTCACAGTATTTACTTTCTCTGCACCACCGCTCACATGCTTCAATACCAATCCCAACTCGGTCCTCATCTGAGCCATCTCCTCATGATGAATCTCCTCTGCAAACTGGTTGTTCGTAGCATGAACGGTAAAATGTGTTTCTCCCAGTATCCGATCTCCTAGTGCTCCATGTTTTATTGTTGCGAGAGATATTCTCCAATTTTTCTGCAATCTGCGCATATGTGCACTCACCATATGATACTCTGGCAATAGTATCAAGCATTACATTATTGTTGTCATCCTGACCTCGATAGAAATATTCCTTCAACAACTTATCATTAATACGGTGATTCGGAACACCTCCTACAAATGCAGTGAATCTGTCCCAAGAGCTACTCACATACTCTCTAGGTAATGCTACAAAATAATTGACCCTATCTTTGTGATTGAGCTTCTTGGTCACTGTATAATATCTTGCTAAGAACACATCCGTCAGTTGACGCCATGTATATATGAGTTGTAAGGAAGCTCAGTGAACCATACAGCAGCATCGCCTGTCTGTGATAGAGGGAACACTCGTAACCCGATGACATCCATATCCAAGTCTGGTCGACCCACACAGCTCTTGCAAACCGCCCTTAGCTTGGCTATGTGAGCATGTGGGTCTTCCTATGGCGAACCCGAGAATAAGCCCCTCGCTATAAGCATTTGTATCAAGCTGCTGGTCACTACAAATGTGTGCCCCAAAGGCAAAAGGGGGTAGGACAAGAGGTCCATCTGAGTCAGCAATGTTTACGTTGCCCCTATAGTTGTCATGCAGTCGAGGGCCTGGTGGGTCATGCACCCTCACTGCATCTCCCAATTGATTTTCAGCTAGAACCTGGTTGTCTCACCCAACCACCCTCGGAGGTTGCAACTCAACTTAATCACCTAGGTTGCCTCCGATAGGATTAACTTGAACTCCTTGATTGTTCATTCTTCGCAAAGTTTGGTTCAACTCTGGGTCATAAGGAGTAAGTGTTTCACCCTGGCTCTGTGTACTTGGCATAACTAGAGTCAGAACTTGAGAGAGACAAAAACAAAAAGTAAAATTAGGAAAAATTTGACTAACGCTCAATAATATAGTTAAAATAAATCTAAAAGACAAAATTGCTCGGCAGCGACGCCAAAATTTTATACGCTAAAACTATACCTCCCTAAAGAAGCATAAGCGATCGTTATCAAGTAAAGAACCCGACTTGTAGGTTGGGGTTGATCTCACGAGGAAACTGGTTTAGACTTTACTTTAATCAACAATTATATTCAATTAGTCAAATTACTTCCAAAAACAAGTAATTAAATGGTGGGTTTTTGTGAAATAAATTGTAAGAATTCAATAAGTAATCAGTAATCAAAAGTCAATTTTGGTTGTTATCAAGATGAGAAAAATAACTAGAATATATGTGTTCCCCACAAGCTCATAACGCATTAATCCTAGTAATAACAATCCTTTCCTAGTGTACTACATGCAAAGTGATAAGTTAGGTATCTCTAAATCCTTGGTCCGACATCTAGAGAATTTCACCCCGCACCTTGGTCCGGCTACGTGTGTATAATTTACTAACCCTTACCTTTACCTCATATTAGACATCATAATCGATGTTTGGCTTAGTTATTACGCCGCACCAATCGACACTTGCCTATTAGATAGTATCACACTAAATCTATGTTGATAATTCTTTTCTTGTTAATTACCTCCTTGGTCCGGCAAGTAGTAACAAGGCGAGCTCTAACGTTGGCCACCGTTAAAATGACTTCTAAACGGAGTTCTAACACATGCACTCGTTAAAAAGATTTCTAAACGATAGAATTATCAATGCATGCAAAACACTATTCTAAGAATTGTCTTATTTACTTTTCTATACTTTGTTAATCGCTCATGGTTCCCACAACCCTAGTTGTGGGGTTTAGTTACCCATAATCATATGAACACATTCATTGTTTTAGATGAATGAATTATGAACTTACGTAAGAAGAATAATAAACCCAGAAATTCAACTTGAATTGCAACACCAAAATCTTCAAAACAAACTTAGGAAATTAAGAATTGCTAAAGTTGCAAGTTAATCTCCCAAGTCAAGAACTATAACTAAAGTAATAATCTTCAACAACCCTAAAATGAGGTTTACATACCCGATTTATAGAAAACAAGTCCTAAATTAAAAGGGAAACAAAAAGGAAAGTTTGTTCAGGCACGCGTCTTCATTCCATGAGACTGACTCACGGACCGTCAATGGATCTACGGTCCGTGAGTCCCTTCCATCAGCCAAGATTTAGTAAGTATTTCAACTTCCAAAAAATAGTTTCTCTGAAGCAAACGATGGAACTGCAGTACGGACTGTGTATCGATCTACGGTTCGTCAATCCCTCTCCGTAGCTCCATACTTAGAATCTTCAAAAATCAGGTACTGGAACCCTCGCAGTATCAATCTACGGATCAATAGTACGGTCCGTAAATCAATCTACGGACCGTCAATGGTTACCACGGTTCCACACTTAGTCAGATTTCCCTGATTTTCCCTTCCATGCCTTGCCTGCAGATCTACGACCACCATCTACGGAGCGTCAATGGACCTACGGTCCGTAGATCACCTTCGTAGAAGCCCTTTTCTACATTTCTTTCAGCTGTATCTTTACTTTCGCGCCTGAACATCTTTCCTGCAAATTATGATAAAACACATAAAAACCAATACAAAAAGGCCCTAGACACACACAACTTGTAACTGAAATGTATTAGAAATACTGTAAACTCACGGTATATCAATCATCACTCATGAATGGTTACGATTTACCAATTCAAGGCTATCAAGGAAAGCATCTCATCATGCTAGACCAAGCTATCATTTTCATAACATAATTACCTTATTCATAGTTACTTTTAAAGACATGGAGATTCGCCTTTTTGGCTAACTTATAAAGGTTAATGGTTATTCGCCTCTTTTCCTAACTTATAAAGGCTAATGGGTATTCACCTCTTCCTTACTTACTTTTAGATCGCGGGTACTCGCCTCTACAATCCGAAATATCGTAAACTCATGGTATATCATTTAACCCAAGTGGAAGTTAGGGTAGATCTCATCCTAATAGGGCTCATACTAGGGAAAATGCCACTTCTCAGCCTGAAGATATGAATAAGTATCAACCCCGAGTTGTTCCAGTGGAGCGAGTGCAGGAACATGTTGTTCGCGATGGTCCATCAGCATGGCCAACTGTTGTGCCTACTATTTCTTTGCTTGTTGATGTCGTGATGAGATTATTGAATGTGTAAGAGGCATTAGTGCCTAATTAGGATGGAATTCAAATTCCCTAGACTACTTCACAAACACAAGAACAAGTTCAACCTGATGTTGCAGCTACTCAGACACCTCATTTGGATCCTCAATTGGGTTCTCATTAAGTTGTATCTACAAAGAAACCTAAGGATCTTAAGAATTTCATGGATTTTAAGCCACCGGAGTTTGATGCGACACCACCATGTATTAAGCCTAAGAAGTTCAATGATCGTTGTGAAAAGATACTTACTACATTGGGGTTGAATGAGACTCGTGGTGTGGAATTTAGCACTTTCCTGTTCTCAGGGTCTCTAGAGGCATGGTGTAGTTCTATTAAAAAGGAAAGACAAGTAGGATTACCACCAATCACTTGTTCAGAATTTTTAGCAATATATAAGGATAGGTTCATTCCATTGAGAAAATAAGATGATTTGAGACACCAGTGCCACGACTTGCGTGAGGGCACTATGACAGTTACAAAGTATGAGGCCAATTTCACTGATTTTTCCAGGTATGTACCACTTTTAGTTTCAAATCCAAGGGAGAAGGGGAGATGATTTTTGAATGGACTAGAACATCGTTATTGTGGTCTTGTGATATGGGATGTGCGGAAAGGTACCCATTCATTTGTGTTTGACACTACTCTTCATTGTGAATCCTTCTTAGAAATAAAGAAATTTACACGTGAAAGCAAAAAATACACGTAATGTATGAGGGTTTAGTGGTGCTCCATCTGCGGGTAAGAGTGGTTTCATCATGGGCAGTCCAGGCCTAATCAGTCAGAGTCGGTAGTGCAGTCTTCTAGGAGTGGTCATCAGGCTAAACAGGGTCAACAAAAAATGCAGAGGAAGGGTAATAGTTCCTTCCAATCTGGAAAACATCCGAGGTGTTCCACTTGTGGTAGAAATCATACTGGTCGTTGTTTTGGTATTTGTAGTCCTTGTTATACTTGTGGTGAAAGAAAACATATTGCTAAATTTTGTCCTAAGGGAGAGTCTGGTACTGGTCAAGCTACTTTAGAAGTGCAGAGGAATGTTTCAGGTGCATAAGAACAAATTCAGCAAACTAGGTCCACTCCACAAGGTGCTCATGGACAAGGTCCTTAGGGTGCATAGGTCACTCAGGAAACAGGTGGACCACATAGATTATTTTATGGCCAGACAAGATATCGAGGCACCTAAAGCAGTAGTCACATGTAATATCACTATCAATTCTCATGAGGCATATGCTCTTATTATTCCTTGTTTTACGTATTCTTATGTATCTCCATCATTTTCTATACTTTTAGAACGGAGAGTTGAGACTCTTATTGTGCCATATATGGTTATGACCTAGTAGGGGAGACTTTATCAATGGATAGAGTGTATAAATATTGTGTGACATCTATTCGGGGTAAGGACACAGTAGTTGTTGTACTAGAGTTGTCGATGCCCAATTTTGATGTTATAATGGGCATGGATTGGGTAGCATCATGTTATGCTTTTAGTTGATTGCTATGCTAAGCTGGTACATTTTGTTTTTCCTGGAGAACTACCTTTAGTGTGGAAAGGCATGACTCCTCTGACGCTGGGAAAGATAATATCTTATGTAAAGGCACGTCGAATGATTAATCATGGGTGCTTGTGCTTTATTGCTACTGTTCATGATACTCGAGAGGAGGATGTTACTATTGATAGTGTCCCAATTGTTCGGGAATTTGCTGATATGTTTCCAGAACTACTGATGAGGGAAATTGAGTTCAACATTGATTTAGTGTTAGGGACTCAAGCTATTTGCATTCCTCCATATCGTATGGCTCCAGCTGAGTTGAGGGAATTGACGGTTTAACTCCAAGAGCTACTTGACAAGGGGTTCATCGGGCCTAGTGTATCGCCTTGCGGTACATAGGTGCTATTTGGGAAAAATAAAGACGGCTCGATGAGAATGTGTATTGACTATAGGCCGTTGAATAAGGCAACAATCAAGAATAAATCCCTATTGCCTCATATTGATGATCTATTTTCTACTTCCTTTTCAAAAATTGACTTGAGTGTTGGTCATCATCAACTAAGAGTAAAGACCGAAGATATATACAAGACAGCTTTTCGGACCAGATATAGGCACTTTGAATTTTCGGGGATCTTTTGCGAGCTAACTAATTCACCCGAAGCATTTATGGACCTCATGAATAAGGTATTCAAGCCATACTTAGACAATATTATGATGGTGTTCATTGATGATATTTTGGTCTACTCACGGGGTGAGGCCGAACATGAACACCACTTGAGAGTTGTATTGCAAACACTTACAGAACGAAATATTTATGCCAAGTTATCAAAAATATAAGTTTTGGTTAAGCTCAATTTCCTTTCTAGGACACGTGATGTCACGACATGGAATCCAACTTGATCTAAAGAAGATAGAAGCAATTCGCGATTGGCCTCAACCTAGTACTCCTACATATATACGCAGTTTTTGGGACTAGCTAGATATTACAGGCAGTTTGTGGAGGGTTTTTCATAGATAGTTGCTCCGTTGACACGTTTAAGTCATAAAGGTGTGATCTTTTAATAGTGAAGAGGATTTCCAGAAATTAAAGATTGCATTGACTACGAGTCTGATTTTGACCTTTCCTACACCGAAAGGTGGTTTAACCATTTCTTGTGATGCGTCTAGAATAGGTTTGGATTGTGTCTTAATGCAGAATGGTAAGGTGGTGGCTTATGCTTCTCGACAACTAAAGATTCATGAGAGAAATTGTCCAACGTATGAACTTAGAATTGACCGCAATCATATTTTCACTCAATATTTGGCGTCCCTATCTTTATGGTTTGCCATGTAAAATCTATACTGATCACAAGAGTTTACAATACATATTAGAGCAAAGAGATCTGAATTTGAGGCAATGACAGTTGTTGGATCTACTTAAAGATTATGATCTTACTATTTTGTATCATCTTGGAATGGCGAATGTGGCGGCAGATGCCTTGAGTAGGAAGTCTATGGGTAACTTGGCATGTATTGTTGCTGAAAAGTCACCTATGGCTATGGATATTCAGGGTTTAGCCAATCAGGGAGTTCAAATTGATCATACATTGTACGACAAGTTTCTGGCAAGTATGGTGGTCCAATCATCCTTAGTTGGAGAAGCTAAGACTCGCCAATATGATTATCCCCAACTTGCTAGACTACGAGATAGAGTGCATAATGGGGGTGTGAAGTCATGTGGGGGTGTTCTACGTCGACATGGTAGATTGTGTATTCCCATGGTGGGTGATGTGAAACAATTAATACTCAATTAAAGAGGCACATAGCTCGCGATACTCCATCCACCCAGGTTCTACTAAGATGTATTAATACCTACATAGATTGTACTAGTGGAATGATATGAAAGTTGATATTTTGAAACATGTGACTAGTTGCTTAAATTGTCAATAGATCAAATATGAACATAAAAAACTAGGTGGAGTAATGCAAAACTTGATTATCCCCGAGTGGATATGGGAAAGGATTGCTATGGATTTTGTTGTTGGGTTGCCGAAACTTTCAAGAAGCACGACTCAATTTGGGTGATTGTTGACAGACTCAAGAAATATACCCATTTCATACCAGTTTTGGTTACTCATACTGCGAAGCAGTTAGCGGAAATTTACCTTCGAGAGATAGTTTAGCTTCATGGGGTGCCTATTTCAATAATATCATATTGAGGTGCACAGTTCACTGCTGAGTTTTGGAAGTCTTTTCAAAAGTCGTTTGTTTCACAAGTTGAGTTGAGTACAACCATTCATCCCCAAACTGACGAACAGTCTGAATGAGTTATTCAAATCTTAGAAACATTCTTAGAGCTTGTGCGATTGATTATGGTGGTCATTGGGATGATCAGTTGCCCCAGGTAGAATTTACTTATAATAATAACTATCACTCGAGTATACAGATGGTGCCATATGAGGCTCTATATGGTCTCAAGTGTCAATCACCGGTTGGATGGTTTGAACCTGGCGAAGCACAATTATTAGGTCTAGATTTTGTTCAACAAGCTTTAGAAAAAGTTGCATTGATACGAGAACGTCTTCACACAATACAAAGTATACAAAAGTCCTATGTAGATAAGAAAGTATGTGATACAGAGTTCATGAGGGGTGAAAAGGTCTTTTTGAAAGTTTCTCCAATGAAAGGAGTTATGAGATTTGGGACGAAAGGGAAGCTAAGTCCCAGATATATCGGTCCTTATGAGATTTTGGATAGGATTAGGGTGGTGGCGTACCGACTTGCTTTACCTCTGGGTTTGTCCGTTGTACATCCGGTGTTCCATGTGTCCATGTTTAGACGATATGTTCATGATGAAAGCCTTATGATTCAGCTAAAAGATTTGGAGCTTGACGAGAATTTAGCTTATGAGGAAGGTTCGATATCTATCTTGATAAACAAGTGCGACAATTGAAGTCGAAGAATGTAGCTTCAGTTAAAGTGTTATGGCGCAATCATCCAACTGAGGAGGCTACTTGGATGCCCGAGGCGAACATGCGCGATAGATATCCTCACCTATTTGACACTTCAGGTATGATTCTAGATTTGTTCGAGGACAAACGTTATTTTAAATGGGGGAGAATGTGATAACCTTTTTTCTTTCTTTATAATGATGTTTTAATTGGTAATTTAATTAATAATAAAAGGAGTGGGGCCATCCCATTATATTTCTCATCTAGAACAGTTTGTTAGCGATAGAAAGAAAACAAATTAGGGAAGTTCATTTCTTAATTTTGGAGAAGAAAATAAAACGCAGCAATCATGGAAAACATATTTGGGAGTTCATAGATGGATACTACATCTTTCTACCACTGTTTTGGTGATAAGTTGCGGGTATTGAACTTCTTGTTATTGTATGTTCTTGCTACCTTAAACCTCAACCTATGTTGTTGAGCATTTTTCTGTATATGAAGTACCATACCTATGTTTTTCTTTAAAAGAAACCTTATTGCTTAAATTTAAGGCCAATGTTGGCAATGAACTGATGTACCAAACAGAACTGTGCCTTATCAGAAAAGACACGACCCTTTAGAAAAGTAACAACCCTACAGAAAGGTCACAACTCTTTAGAAAAGTTACAACCTTTCAGAAAAGCCACACCTCTTTAGAAAAGTCGCAATCCTTTGGAATAGTCACAACCCTGCTGAAAAGTCGCAACCCTTTGAAAAGATCACAAATCATCGGAGAAATCACAACTTTTTTGGAAAATTCACAACTTTTGGAAAAAGTTTCTCATTCTTGGTAATCTTTCTATTTGAAAAAAAAGCTTTCCATTTAAAGGATTTGTACTTTTCCATTCTATATAATAGTAACAGCATTTGGTATCATTTTGAATATCCATTTCATTTCTTTCCTCCCTACACCCTAATTGTGGTATTATATTGTATATGTTGTTGTTGACTCGTTGTAGTTATTTCTTTCGGATGTGAAAAGATAGACGATTGTGTTGAACTAAGTATTAAATTCAAAACAAACACTTCTAGATTATAAATCAAAAGTTTAATGCATCCTTTATTTAAACGGGATCCTACACATATCAATTAGGTAGTACTACAATTCATACTTTTTTCTACATTTTAAGCAAACCTTTTTGCGTTTAAGGGACTTGGTCTGACCCGCCAGTTTTTGTCAGCATCATCATATGATGTTTTTTCATTAAATATTTGAGTTTTAGGAGTTCCATCCTGTGCAAATTTGTGTTATTAATTCATAATCAATCATGTTGTAACCCCCATATCATTCTCCTATTCTTTTTTCCTCCCTCCTCCTCCTCCTCCTCCTTTACTCTTTCTTTTCATTCATAAACATAGTACGGTGTAGGATTTGTTCTTCAACTCTACTGACTCTATTCTTTTGTTATATCCACATCGAACCCTTGTTCATATTGGATGTTATTATAAAATAAAATTGGTAAATAACGAGGAATTAATATCTTGAACAAAGGGATTTTTGTGCAGATTTAAGGTGAATTTACTTGGCTTTTCAAAGAAAAATTCAAATTTGAATATGAATAATTGAAGTTGTGTAGCACGGCTTTATGAACAAGCAACTTGTATTCATGAATTAAAAGATATACTTGCATTCATGTATTTAAAAATAATCATGAGCGGTAGCAACGATGTTTTCAAATATCACAACCGCCGCGAGTGAGAAGATGAAACCCAATGCTCAAAACTCCCATGTTTTTTTCTATGTTTCTATAACATTTTTTTTTTTCAATGGCATCTAATGCTCTCTATCCATATTTGGAAAGCGAGTGTATCTGAATGTTTATATCTAAATGAACTTCCTCCAATTGAATGTTTTTTACCTAAAAATATTTATGTGTTGTATCAAGGAATCTAGTGAATATTTAATTTGTAGCTAGATTGTATACATAATGTTTCTGGTTTGAGATCTGAATTTGTGGTGATGGTGGAGTAATTTTTCTTGTATAGTGAAGATTTAAGTTGTAGCTACATTGTATACATAATGTTTCTGGTTTGAGTTCTGAATTTGTGGTGATGGTTGAGTGATTTTCTAACGATGATACAAATTCATGTCATAAAATAATATAAGTGATTCACTGAAATATACATGATGCATATAGTCGAATTAAAAAATTTGAAAATACACCGATTCAAAGCAGCTCTCCCTAAAATCAACGTATCCAACAAGTTGAGAAAGTGTGGATACATCTTGGTTGAGCAAAAAAATACAATGTATCCAACTAAATTAACTGAACTGAATGACAGACTAACATAACTCAACTGAAGTAAAGCATGAAATATGAAACTAAATCATTAAAAGCTCTACAAATAGGTATGCAATGATAGCAAAATACTGAAACAAAATACAATACTTTCTGGAAGAGTTTCTCTAACTGACAGTCATCAGTAGGAGTTTCGTGATGATACAACGTCTTAAACATGTTGCCAGAACCTCCCTATACCTTACCAGGATATAGGACGCAAATTAACTTTTGGATCCATATGAAAGCCTTATTGAGGTTGGTGAGGAGTCACCCAGATTACAGTACGATCCTATCTGCACTGCTAGCGCAAGCTATGGGGTTTAAGTTGTCTTAACTCATATCCAAATCGGTGCTCATATAATAATACTCATTAGATTGAGTTAGTACTAAAAAGTCCATCCTTCAAGGGACAACTGATCTTCAAACTGAAAATTCTTTTGAAAAACTAAATATGCTCTTCTTAAAATAGGATCACTTCTCTCAACGCAAAAATAATACATTTGGAACCAATACCGATCCCTTAAAACACTTCTTAAATGAGGCTTAAAATATACTTCAACATACGTTAAATTTTGAAATCTATGTATGGAAATAATTACACAAAGGCTTTCACAAGTTTGATGAGAGTGTTAGGGGCTGAACTAAACTGAAAAGAACCTTAATTAGGTGTAAAACAATTGGGATCAAGGCTTAGAAAGAGTGGGGAAAAGACTGAATTAAACCCACTTAAAATTGGAAGGATCATCCACAAAGGGGCTTCTACGGTCCGTACTCCCATCTACAGACGTACTATCGACTCGTGGTTCCCACTAATGGAGAACGCGTCTCTGATTTGAACTATGAATCAAGAACCGTGACATGTACCACAAACCACGAACTCTACCGCTTCGCGTACACTAACCCTTTGCCAAAGGATAGGATCCTTAATCCTACAAACCACGATGGCCAAGTACGGTCCATACATCCTTTGATGGGTTGTACTAGCAAGTCGTAATCATATCATTGGAGACCCAACTTTCTAAAGATCAACTACGAATAGACTTCTATGATCCATACAAGCCGTCACTAAATCTTAAAATGACAATTTCATCAAGTCTAAACTCTATTCAACGAGCCACATCCACGACCCATAGACCCATCCACGAGCCATACTGCTAGCTCGTGGAATCCCATGTAAGACCTAACCTTTTCCTAAACTCCAGGATAGTAACAACAACTGGTTCATACGGCCCGTAAAATCTTCTATGGGTTGTACAAGGGATCGTGGAACCAGTGCACCAACAACTTTTCAACTTCCGATTGACATTTACAGTTCTAAACTATTACATTTATGTAGCACAACCCGAAGGTTTTGTTGTTCAAGGAAATGAAGGCAAGGTGTATAAGCTTCAACTAGTGTCATTCCATCATCAACCCATGTTGGTAGTCTATTTTGCAAGTAAATCGATGTGTTTACCTCCTTTGCCCAAAAATACTTTGGCAACTTTATCTTTATAGAGCTCGGTTGCTTCTTGTTCCTTACAAGAAGATGTTTTAGAATATCTAGGATGAACTATTCTTGGTGAACTAACAGAAGCAACAATTGTAGTTATATATGACTCAATACCTACTATTGATTCTTCACGCATGTCAACTTCTATTCTTATTCTTCAGAATTTAGAACATCATCACAAAAAATCTGCAAGCCATGATTTTGTGTGATGATGTCCAAAATGCTAATAAGAGCAAAAATTGACACGCATGAAGAATCAATATAAGTTATTGAGTCAAATATAATTACATGGTTTACTTCTGTTAGTGCACCATGAATAGTTCATCCAAGATATGCTAAACCTTTTTTCTGTAAGGAACAAAAACAATCAATCTCTGTAAAGAAAAAGTTTCCAAAGTCTTTTATGGCCAGAGGCGGTAAACAAATCGATTTACTTCCAAAATAGACAAAAAACAAAGGCAGTGAATGGAATGAGACTAGTTGAAGCTTGAAATTGAATAAAACCATCAATAAGATATCTAAAGGTGTTTTGCTCATTGTGATATATTCATGTACCAGCTGTCAAACGGAGCAAGCTTGATGAAAAAGATGAGAAAAGGAATTTTTGTTGGTTATAACTCTATCCCTAAGGGCTATAAAATTTACAATATAGAATCTAGGAAAGTTTTTATAAGTACAGATGCGAAGGTGGATGAAGATGCTTATTGGGATTGGAATATCGCTCAAGTCTGAAGGACGGATGTTGAACCTACTTTAGAAGATTCAAATGAACCCTAAGGAGGTTCTACCACGTGGAAAGTCTCTTTAATGGAAATCTATCCTTAGCTAGTCGTGACCAAGAAAGCACGGGTTTCTCTTGGTGGGTCGGGAATGCCCGACAACTCAATTTATCTAGCAAATTACTAGACTTGAAAGCAGAGAATGATAAAGATTAGAAGGATGGATGTTCAACCTTCTTTAGAAGATCCAAATGATGACATGAAAGCAAAGAATGATAAAGATTTTTTTGTTAGAGGTAGTAGACCTTTTACAGAAATTTATGGAAGATGTAATCTTGTTTTCCCTGAACCTTAAAAATTTCAAGATGCCAGTGGGATTGATGAATGGATGAGATCAATGAAGGAGGAAATAGCCATGATTAAGAAAAATGAGACATGGAAACTCATTGAAAAACCTGGAACTAAGCAATTTATTGGGTTTAAATGGGTGTACAGAGTGAAGTTGAATGCGGATGGATCTATCAACAAGCACACATCTAAGCTTGTTGTTTAAGGTTATTCTCAACAACCTGGAGTTGATTACTTTTGCACATGTTGCAAGAATGCAGACCATCACAATTTTGATTGCATTGGCAGCACAAATGAAGTGAAAAATCAGGCATTAACATGTCAAATATACCTTCTATAATAATTTTTGAGAAGAGGAGATTCATGTAGCTCAACTTGAAGGTTTTGTAGTTCAAGGAAGTCGTGAAGGTAAGGTGTATAAGATTCAACTGGTGTCATTCCATTCACGGCCCTTGTTGGTAATCTATTTTGCAACTTATTGATGTGTTTACCGCCTCTGCTCAAAAGACCTTGGCAAGTTTCTCTTTATAGAGCTCGGTAGCTTCTTGTTCCTTACATGAAGAAGTTTTGTTAGCATATCCGGGATGAACTATTCTTGGAGCATTAACAAAAGCAACACATAAAATTATGTCTAACTCAATACCTATCATTGATTTATCATGCGAGTCAATTTGTACTCTTATTTCTTCCGAATTTTGAACATCATTACACAAAATGTGCAAAACCATGATTCTGTGTGATGATGATCTGAACTATATATAAATAAAAGCAGAAATTCACACGCATGAAGAATCAATGGTAGGTATTGAGGTAGATGTATCCTCATTTTTACTTTTTTCAGTGCACCGAGAATACTTTATCCTAGATATGCTAAAACTTTTGCTTGCAAGGAACAGAAGCAATCGAGCCCTCTAAGGAAAAAGTTGCCAAAACATTTTTTTTGGCAGAGGCAGTAAACACATCGACTTACTTGCCAAATCAAGGGTCGTGGATGGATGGACACCAATTGAAGCTTGGAATTACATAAAACCATCAATAAGGCATCTAAAGGTATTTAGTTCATTGTATGATACTCGTGTACCACCTGACAAAAAGAGTAAGTTTGATGAAAATTCTAATAAAACATTTTTTGTTGGTTATAGCTCTATCTCTAAGGGTTATAAAATTTACAATATTGAATATGGGAATGCGTTTATAAATAGAAATCTGAAGGTGGATGAAGATGCTTGTTGGAATTGGAATATCTCTCAAGTCAGAAGGATAGATGTTAAACCTGCATTAGAAGTTTCAAATGAAAACTTAGAAGGAGAAAATGGTGAAGAGTTCTTTGTTAGAGGTACTAGACCTTTTGTAGAAATTTATCGATAACGTAATCTTGTTATCCTGGAACCTTCAAAATTTAAATGTGTCAGGAGGATTGAAGAATGGAAGCAAGAAATAAAGAAGGACTTAGCCATGATTGAGAAGAATGAGACCTGGAAACTCATTGAAAAACCTGAAACTATGCAAGTTATTGGAGTTAGATATGTTTGTAGAGTGAAGTTGAACGGATGGATCTATCAACAAGCACATAAGGAAGATGGTTGTTAAAGGTTATTGTCAACATCCTGGAATTGTATATTTAGATAATTTTGCACATGTTGCAAGGATGGACACTATCAGAATTTTGATTTCATTGGAAGCACAAATGAAGTGGAAAATTTGGCATTTAGATGTTAAATCGGCCTTCTTGAATAGTTTTCTAGATGAGGAGATTTATGTAACTCAACCTGGAGGTTTTGTAGTTCGAGAAAGTGAAGGTAAGGTGTATAAGGTTCAACAGGTGTCATTCCATCCACATACCTTGTTAGTGGTCTAGTTTGCAAGTAAATCGATGTGTTTACTGCTTCTTCCCAAAAAGGCATTGCTAAATTTCTTTTATAGAGCTCGGTTGCTACTTGTTCCTTATAGGCATAGGTTTTAACATATCTGGGATGGACTGTTCGTACTGCAGTGCCACAAGCAACACATGTACTTATATATGACTCAATATCTACTATCGATTCTTAACGCATGTTACTACTCTTATTTCTTTAGAATTTAGACCATTTTTTTAAATATAGAGCATCATCACACACAATATGCAAAACATTATTTTGTCTGATGATGTTCTAACTTTTAAAGAAATAAGAGCAAAAATTGATATGCATGAAGATTCGATAATAGGTATAGAGTTAGATATATGTACAAGTATTGCTTTAGTCAGTGCACCAAGAATATTTTATCCCAGATATACTAAAATTTCTTCTTGTAAGGATCAAGAAGCAACTGAGATCTCTAAAGAAAAAGTTGCCATAGTCTCTTTTGGGCAGATGCGGTAAGCACATCGATGTACTTGGAAAATAGATTACCAACAAGGGATGTGGATGAAATAACACTAGTTGAAGCGTGGAATTGCATAAGACATCTAAAGGTGTTTGGTTCATTGTGTTATACCCATGTACCAACTGTCAAACAGAGCAAGCTTGATAAAAAAGCAGAAAAAGGATTTTTTGTTGGTTATAATTTTGTCTCTAAGGGCTATAGAATTTACAATATTGAATCTGAGAAATTTTGCATAAGGAGAGATGTGAATGTGGATGAAGATTCTTATTGTGATTTGAATATCTCTCAAGCCAGAAGGATGGATGTTGAACCTGTTTCAAAAGATTCAAATGAAGACTTGGAAGCAGAGAATCATGAAGATTTTTCTATTAGAGGTAGTAGACCTTTAGTAGAAATTTATGAAAGAATGAGCAAATGGAGAAAATTGTGTACCATTCTTTTGAGAAAGTAACTTGGTAGTAAATTTTAAGGAATGATGGATTGATTCAGGAGCCACTCGTCCTGTTTGTTAAACAAAGGGTTTCTTCTTCTTATGCTACATTAGGTCCAGATGACACTATCTGCACGGGAAATTCCTTCACTGCTAAAATCAAAGGAGTTTGAAAGATATGTCTAAATATGACTTCAGAAAAATATGATTCTTAATAATGTTCTCTGATCCATGTTTCAGAAATTTGCAAGAATTTAATTTTTACGGCACTTCTCATTAAAAACAAGTTTAAGTGCATTTTTGTTTATGAAAAAGTTGTAATTATCAAAAATTAAATGTATGTAAGAAAAGGTTACCGGATTGAGGGCCTTTTAAAAATCAATATAATACCAATTGAAATGAATAAAGTAGAAGTTTCTTCTTATTTTCTTGCGTCAAATTCTTTATGATATTCATATTTAGGTAACCTCAATTTCAAAACATTATGTAAAATGATTAACTTAGTGGTCTTGTCGAGGTTTGAATGTGATAAAATCTTAATTTTAAATATGTATAAAATCAAAGTATGGTCAACTACCTTATACGTTAGTTGAAAGAAATTCAAATCCTTTAGAGTTTATTCACGAATGAAAATAAAACCATCTCGTGGTGGATCAAATATTTCATAACTCTTATTGAAGGCAATACTAGATATTGCTAATTTATTTACATAATAGTAAATATTAAGTAATTAATGCGTTAAAACAATACTAAAATAGGTTGAAATGCAACTAAGCAAAAAGATTAAAATGATAAGAAGTTATAGAGATGGTGAGTATGAATCTCCTTTCGAAGAAATATTCTTAAAATATGACATTATTCAGCAAACAACACCCCTTTCTCAACAAAATCTAATGGAGTTGTGGAAAAAACATAAACTTTAAAGGAGATGATGAATGTCTTATTGATTAGTTCTGATTTATCCCATAACAGGTGTGGGCAAACTATTTTAGTGGAAAATACAATACTAATAGAGTTCTCCATAGCAAATCACAACCCATTTCATATAAAAAAAATTGAAAAGAGTTCCAAACTTAGAATATTTCAATATCTGGGGCTGTTGACTAAAGTGCAAGTTCCTAAACTTAAAAGCGTTCAACTAGGACTGAAACTGATGATTGTATTTTCATTGGATATGCCACAACTAACAAGACATATTAGTTTTCTGTTCACACATATTTAATAATTAAAAACTTCAGTTGAAGGGTTTGTTCTTATGTTCTTAATCTGGGGTTAGGTGAAGAAAAAAAATATGGCCTCCAAAACAAATGAAGGTGTTGATTCTTCAGTTGTTCTTACTCCAATTTTTTATGGAACTGATTTTGAATACGGAAAGATAAGAATGAGAACACATTTGATAGCTGAAGGTTTGTGGATTATTGTTGCAAATGGCTTTGAAGAGCCAGAAAAAAATAGTGAACTTACAGCTGCAAAGATGAAAAATGTTGAGGCTAAGTATCATCAAGATGCAAAAGCCTTAAGAAAAATCCAAATGGGAGTCTCAAGAGCATATTTCGCAAAAATTGCTACTTGTGAGACTGCAAAACAAGCTTGGAGTCTCTGGAAACTGAGGTGTATGGTGACGAAAAGGTACGCACTATAAATCTTCAAACTCTTAGAAGAGAGTTTCAAAATTTGAAGATGATAGAATCTGAAAAAATAGATGAATATTGCACAAGAGTCATAAATATTGTTAATGAAATGAGAAATCATGGTGATACAGTTTCTGACCAACAAGTTGTAGAAAAGATTCTAATTAGTGTCATAGAAAAGTATGAGTACATTGTTGCTATTACTGAGGAGTCGAAAGATCTTTCCAAGCTTTCTATCAAAGAGCTAGTGGTAAGCAAATTCATGATGTTCTTTATGTTCCTCTTGGAAGAAAGTTTGCTTAGTGTTGGTCAACACATGGAAAATGGTTATTCTCTTGTGTTTAGAGATAATTATTGCAGGATTTATGATAAAATTGAGTCAAATCAAGTCATTGTTGCAGTAAAGATGATAAAAAGAAACTTTCCTTTTGTAACATCCGACAATTTGAAATAGCTTTGAAGAGGCTTAGAATTGGAAATTTTCATTTTTGGAAAGAATTTGAAAATCTGGAAATTTTGGCTAAGTATGGAAAAATGTGAATTTTTGGTCAACTTTGAACAGCCATAAATTCTAGCTCAAGATGATTTAGGTGGATTTCCAGTCATGGTTGCAAAGTTCGTGGAACGATCTTTCCAACGCTACCGAGTTTGCTTAATTCCGAGTTTGTAGGAGTGAGTTATGGCCTTTGAAAGTTGGGCAGTTGGCAAGGAATCCGTCCGGAAAATTAAGGGCATTTTGGTCTTTTCCCTAGCTAATTCTTTTGAGGATATATTGTTGTGTTAGGCTGATATTTGGATCATTTTTTCTCCATTTTAAGAGATAAATAGTTAGGGTTCTTGAGAGTGAAGAAGAGAAGAAGAAGAGAAGAAGAGGAGAAGAAGAGGAGAAAGAGGAGATCAACAAGTTTCCATCGTGGATTTTTCATCGGGGTGATCCCTATCAAGGTATGTGAGTTATTTTGTGGGTTGATCCTTTCCCCCACACACCAAGCTCATTTTTATTATTGAGAAAAGGATTGATTGAGTTGTTGAAGTTGATAGTTGTATTGTTTGGTTGTGTTGTTGATTTTGTTGTTGAAGTCCCTTGTGATTTGGGACATGTTTCCGGTTGGTTTTTGAGTTGTATTCTATTGTGTGTTGAGGAGATTGATGATCCTAAGTGTTGGGGCTGGAAACCTTAGTGTTTAGAAGGTTTTGAGTTGAAGAGAAGGAGGAGAAAAGTCAAAATTTTCGGGAAAAAGGGCTGGGGCGTCGCGCCTGCCAGCGCGCCCGAAGAGGGGTTCTGAATTTTACCCCTTGGGGCGGCGCGCCACTCAGAGCGCCAGCAGGTTCCCTCTGAGCTTCGAGGGCTGGCGCTCCGCGCCTTGCAGAGCACCAAGGACGCCATGTTCTCCCTTTCTTTCCATACTTTCTCATGCATGTTCCTAGGTATTATGCCTATGTTTCTA
>NW_006238988.1:1417627-1432783 GCF_000226075.1 Solanum tuberosum | reverse complement strand
GGTTAAAGAACCTCCCACAAAAGCTATATTACTTCTATATAAGTAAAGTTGAGTTTTTTTATCGTTTTATCCTTAACGAACTAAGTTGTTTACATTCTTCTCCTCTATCTGAAATAATGGAGACTGGGACTCCATGAAGTCTCACTATCTCTTGAATATATATCTTGGCATAATCTTCTGTTGAATGGGTAGTCTTTACCGGTAGAAAATGGGCTGACTTTGTCATTCTGTCGACAATTACCCAAATAGAATTGTACTGTCTGCGAGACCATGGCAACCCTGTGATGAAATCCATATTGATCATCTCCCACTTCCATTCCGGAAGTTCTATGTTCTTAGCCTAACCACCGGGCCTTTGGTGCTCAACTTTCACTTGCTGGCAATTTGGACACTTAGCAATAAATCAGCATGCCTTCTTCATGCTATTCCACCAATAAACTTCTCTCAAGTCACGATACATATTTGTGGAACCCGGATGAATGGAATATCTGGAGCTATGAGCTTCCTCCATAATCTTCTCTTGGAGTCCATCCACCATAGGTACACACAATCTACCTTGATATCTCAACACACCATCTCCCCCTTGTTCAAAAGCTAGTACTTTTTTATTTTGAACATTTGCCTTCAACTCAAGCAAAATGGGATCTTGGTCTTGTTTTCTTTCACTTCTGACACTAATGATGACTCGGCCCCGTTCGTCACCGTTATACCTCCTTCTGTGGAATCTATAAGTCTGACTCCCAACCGTTCCAGTCTGTGCACATCTTTTACTAACTCTATCTTCCCCTTTTCAATATGGGCGGTGCTACCCATAGACAACCTGCTTAAAGAATCAGCAATGACATTAGCCTTACCTGGGTGGTAAAGAATACTCAGGTCATAATCCTTAAGTAATTCTAACCACCTCCTCTATCTGAGATTAAGCTCTTTTTGAGTGAACACATATTGAAGTATCTTGTGATCAGTAAATACATGAACATGCACACCATACAAGTAATGACGCCATATCTTCAAAGCGAATACTACAGCAGCCAACTCTAAGTCATGGTTTTTTTTTTGAATTTAGAACATCATCACACACATCTGTAAAACATTATTTTGTCTGATGATGTTCTAAATTTTGAAGAAATAAGGGCAAAATTCAATATGCATGAAGAATCGATAATAGGTATAGAGTTAGATATATGTACAGGTATTGCTTTAGTCAGTGCACCAAGAATATTTCATCCTAGATATACTAAAACTTCTTCTTGTAAGGAATAAGAAGCAACTGAGATCTCTAAAGAAAAAGTTGCCATAGTCTCTTTTGGGAAGATGCAGTAAGCACAATGATGTACTTGCAAAATAGACTACCAACAAGCGATGTGGATGGAATAACACAAGTTGAAGCTTTGAATTGCATAAGACATCTAAAGGTGTTTGGTTCATTGCTCCAAGGGCTTACTTTGATGTTCGTTTTAAGGCATCATATATAGAATTTGTGGAAGAATTAAAAAAGAAGAAGAATTGATTATTATCTTTATTACAACAGAGCCTCCCAGAATTTAAGACTTGAACTCTAAAAAACTCACAAAAGAGAGGAGTTGTACCTCCTTATGTTCGTAAAATCATTATCTTGAGATTTCAACATAGTGTAAATTGATGATATTTTATCTAGTTTTCTTAGTATAGTGGCAATGGGGAGAAACCACCCCCGAATGGGCCCTGCAGTATGCAATCCGAATTTAGTCAGAGCTCCAATGTGGGCTCTGGACAACAGGTGGGGAGCCAAAAAAAACAATGGGGAGAAAAAAGTAGCAGGAAATGAAACCCACAGTGTTCCTCACGTTGTCTGTAGAAACATAGACAAAGATCAAACTTGATCATGTTTAAAATACTTAATGATTAAAATAGACTATGTAGACTAGTTAGATAAGATTAAAGTCTCTTAGAATGTGTGTAAACATGAATGATTGCATGAGTGAAAGATGAGACTGATGAGATACAGAGGTTATTATTATACACAGTGGATACAATCCAAAATTAGATCTCCATTCTTCAACTCCATAAATAGTTTCATTTCTATCTCATTTTGAATCTCCAACAGAGATGAATTTCCGTCAGCAGTAAATCTAACATCTCTCTTTTATAGAGATTCATTGTTTTCAAATTGTTTTGAAATAAAATCAACCACATCATTTTATGTAGTGTAATCCTTGAGAAGAATATCATCAATTTTACAACCATCGTATTTAATTTTAAAAATTCAAGTTTCAGAATGTCTCACCCACACAATGATATGTCATTGTCAATCTCAGATATAGTGATTTCGAAAAATTGAACAATAACACTATTTAAAATGGAATATGAATTAAATAGAAGAAACGGAATAAAATCCGAGTGACGAACTAGGAGAGAATTTGAATTTTTTTCAGAAGTTAACTTTAGCTTAGGATACTCCATATCCTCGAAAGTCATTACAATCGTGAATTACTTTTGTGATTAAATTATGTTACTTTTATTAACTACCCAAAATATGTATACTCTTAACCCATGTATATCAATAATACATGTATTTTCTCAGTCAGATACATATTCGAAACAAAACTCTGACAAAAATTGTAATTTGAAATATATTTTTTTCAATGTGTAATTAGGATCAATAATAGTGTATTTTACGTTGTTTTCATCTGGGCCCCACATAAGTACCGTATCATTTGTGTAACTTAAAATCATATTAATACCAAAATATTGCACAAAAATATTTATACTTTATGTTTCTCATTAAAAGACATCAAATATAAGTAGAGTTGAGTTGAAAAATCTTACCTCAACCCTATCCCAATAATGAGTTGGGTTGGGCCAACATCATTGACCAAGCCCATTTTTGTGGCACTAAATCTTTTTGTGACGCGTCTCACTGAAGCTTGACCTAAAAATTTTCATTTCCTCTAAGTTTTTACTATTCACTGCTAAAGTTCCTCACTAATTCCTTCTTCTTCTTCTCCGCCGATGAAATTTATGAAGTTATAACTCATCTAGCTACACCAATGTTCGTCTTTCATCTAGACGATTATGA
The DNA here is from genome assembly GCF_000226075.1 of Solanum tuberosum. Classification (NCBI taxonomy): domain Eukaryota; kingdom Viridiplantae; phylum Streptophyta; class Magnoliopsida; order Solanales; family Solanaceae; genus Solanum; species Solanum tuberosum. Next base: position 1,429,725 of record NW_006238988.1, on the reverse strand, counting down.
TCTTAACCCCATGATGATTAAGTATACTGCTTAGCTCTCTGAGGGAAAAAGCGATCTGCCCTTCATGATAGATTAGAGGATGAAACAGCTTTATCGTTCGCATCAAATCACGATCATTTACAGGCAACCTAGGTAATGTTAGCTTTCCATTTCTTATATCCAATTTTGATGGATTGAAACCCATATATGGTATTAAGGCCACTATCTAGATCTGGATCCATGAAAAGGGAACTCTAATCAATTTTTTTCTTAGGTTCTCTTCTCTCTTTACGCAACTTCACGGTTGAACTCAACCAAGTATCACTCTTTACAGATTTGCATATCTAGCAATCAGGTATCAATATCTACTTTTAAGACCTTTTCGATATGTAAAAAAAATCTAAGATAACAAAATTCAGTCATTTAATTTTTTTATCAAAAGAGACATCTTAAACAGTCTTTGAATTTCAGAAAAATGAGAAACTGATTCAACTGGACGCTCCTCTTGCCTTTTTCGTTGCGTGCCCTATTATTGCTTTCTCAGTTGCAGGATACTTAACCAACAGAATCTAATTCAGGCAAATGAAAAGCAAATATAACTAACACCATGGATAATTATTAACATCTATAAGTCTATAAACTACTAGAGACTGATTGAAATTTTGAAATGGACAAAATCAAACACAAATTGCTAGTAACCTTAATTCGAGATTTTCTTCAACATGGTAATAAATTTCAAACTTTACCAGAAAAGGGAAGAAGAAAACAATTATGTGGTATCCAAATTCTGAATCTATGGATATTCAAGTCAATTTCATTCACACTTTTATCCCTAAATAGCTTAAATGGATGGTGAATGGGCGCAAGATTTTTCCTATAGAATTCTGAAAAATTTATATTAAGTCAATTGCGTTACTAATCCGACTTGGAATCATTTTCTCTAGTGTGAAAACGATTTCTTGTTTTCACCAATTGTGCACGCCTCAGTTCATCTTTGATCAACTCCCCTATGCTCATCTAGAGTACCAAATCTAAACTCATTCACCGATATTTTATTATTAATTCCATTTATCTTAGTAATTTCAGCGATGAGCTTGATTTGTTTTGTTGTTGATCTTGCCAAGTACGTCTCATATACATCCAATCTTGAACAAATTGATATCTTGAATCACAAAATATTACCCTTTAAGTGGTTGGAGTTGGGGCGAAAATTAAAGGGATTTAGGTTTTGACCAGTATGAATCTCAATCTTTTGCGTGACTCTGTTTTTTATGTTATAACAAAGTTGTTTCGATTTTGGAAAGAGCTATGTATTAGCTATCGAAGTATTGATTATGTTTTGTATTCTGTATATATTTCTTCAGAGGCTAGCAATTTGGTCGTGACTGATTATGGGGTCGAGGTTAGCAATATGTGAAGAAGAAGGAAGTAATTGAAGATCCTCTTAAGTAAGTATATATCTTGGCTTTCTTGTACAACTGCTTTATGATTTTTTTTTTTTATTGAAATGTATGTTCGGCCATTGCTTTGAGTTGTAAATTTTATTGTATGATTGGTGATATTATGGTCGTAACTTTAATTGGAAGCATTTAAGAGATTTCTTGGTGTTAATTCCTTCATATAAGAATGTCTTTGTAAGTAATAGACTCGTAAAAAAATATTAACAGTCTCTCTACCTTTGCAAGGCATTGAGATGGAGGATTTCCCTTTTATTACCCTTAAAGGGATCCTCTCTGTACTACGTAGAGTGTTGCTTTGAGTTGAATTTCAGTGTCTAAGATTCACATTGCTCAATGGAGCTTTGGTTTTGAATGTTTGTGTACTTCTTGATGAACATTACCGGTACTCGAGGTTTACAACTTGATTATCTCGGAAGAATCCTTGTTCATGGTGGCCAATGCTTTTCTCCCGTTGTACGCACTTTCACATTTCTGGCGTACAGATATCAAGTTAAAGTTCTTATCTTTGGTTCAAGTAGATTTTTCTTGCGATTTAGTGCATACCAATCACTAAAGTTCTTATCTTTGGTTCAAGTGGATTTTTTGACATAGGATTTTATCCCAATATCAGTATGTCAGGTTACTATTGATCTTAGCGGTTGTGTGAGATTGACCATTTTGACGTTCTTCACACTTGCAAGATATTTTCCTTCAATAGAGGAGGTTCACATTGAAAATTCTTGTTTTAGGACGAAGGATTGTTTTCATAATGGTGTAAAGAACCCGAGAATCATGATCATTAATTTGGCTAGTAACATGTATCTAGATGATAAATCTCTCATGAACATTGCTTTTATGTGCCTGAACATGGAGATTCTTGATGTGTCATTGTGTACTAATCATACCGAGGCCGGTATTATTTCTACTCTTGAGGTGTGCAATAAGATAAGGTATTTGTAACTTGATAACTGTCTAGGGATTAACCATATCGGAGAAGGCGAGGCATTGTCTAATCTTGAGGTAATTAGTGCAGTTGGTTCAACATTAAATGATTGGCCTGGCCATGATTGGAAATATCTGTTCTGTCCAGATGAAATGAAACTGGGAGAATTGAGGAGTGACAACAGAGGGCTTACGTGCAATGGTGAAAAAATGTTTGGTGTTTTCGTATATGGAGGTTATGTCTTCTTTGATGGAAAACTGGCCTCAAGTTGTTATCAATTCTCTAAATGTTTCGTTATTTCGTATTCATCACTAAGTAGAGTTATTCTCAGCCATGTTGCTCTTCTTTAACCAATAGCTTAAGGGGATTTTAGTTGCACCACGGATGTTAAGGGTCCTCTGGTGTAAATTTTGTAAATTTTGTCAAGTGTCCATAGGTTTCGTCACGGAATTTTAGCTGCACCACCAACAGCCATGTTTCTTTGTTGTAAGTTTTGATGTAACTTGAAATGGTAGTGCAATTGTTCGACATAATGTGCAGTACCTGTTCACGATTGTTTTACAACTCCACGCTGCAATCAAACCCCATACGCTCATAAGAAAAAGGAAAACATGACATATAATTGTTTCACATTATTGAAAGATGGAATTTCGGTCTTCAACAGAACAATGACACGAGGGTTTTAAGTTTTTGTTAAACTTTAAAAATGTCAAACTTGATCTCGACATACATTCCAATGTTTTCTAGATCTTCCTTCTTGTCAACCATTAGAAACTAAACATTTTAGATGATATTACAGTCAAACTTTGATCAACTAGACTTTGAACTCTTTCAGCAATACATAGAACTAGATCTCGACATGCAATTCAATTCTTCCATACTTCATTTACGGGATAAGGCACAAATGACGAAAGAGGGTTTTAAGATTTTGTTAAACTGTCAAACTTGATCTCGACGTACAATCCAATTCTCTCTAAGCTCCACTTCTCTTCCTTCTTGTAAACCATTTAGAAACTTGATTTTTTAGATGATTATTCAGTCAAACTTTGATCAGTAAGATTTTGAAATCTTTGGTTATAAAATAGAATTGGATCTAGACATACAATCCAATTCTTTCTAAATTCCAATTTACTGTAATAGTCAAATCACCAACCCAAGCTTGCGTGATGGTACCTTATGATTGATATCTCACTTTCGGCGCTAAATAAACTACTACCACTGTACCAGTTCCTGAGTCACATCTAATATGCCACCTATTCCAAGTGTCACTTTCAAAGTTGTCCATGTACAGATAGTTCTCCTGCTTTTTGGATGGTTTGCTAAACTGTAACTTTGAAGTGGAAGAGCTTTTAAATTCTTGATGGGAAAGCAAGCAAAAGGTTTTCTGGCATGCAATGTGACATGTGTCCCCTTGCATTTAATGATTTAGCAATGTATAATGATATTATGATTGATCTAGAATTAACGTAGATTGTCAACTTAATGATGACCACTTATTTTCCAAATTTATATTAGATTCCTTTCTACACTTCATTCTTCCCTACAACGAACGACTTTTTTGAACTTGGTCCTCCTTTTTAACCTACATATCTTCATCAAAAAACTTTTTTGATGAAGATATGAATGTTGGGAAGGAGGAACAATGTAAAAAAGGTAGTTCATTGTAGGGAAGAATGATGTGTAAAGAGGAAGCTTATATAGATTTTAAAATAAATGGTAATCATTGTGTTGAGAGTTGAACTTACTTCCAGGTCAATGAAACTATGACATGTGCATGAAGTATTAAATGCAACGGAACACATATCACATCAAGTATCAGAAAACATTTCCTTGATTTCCACCAAGAATTGAAAAACACTTCCCCTTCCAAGTTACAATTTGGCAAAGCATCCGAAAAGCAAGAGAACTATATGTATGGGATGAAAATTGGATTGGATACAAAGATGAATTGGAAAGTGACACTTGGAATAGCTGACAGATTATATTAGATGTGACTTAGGAAATGGTAGAGTGGTAGGAGCTCGTCTATATCTGAAAGCAAGATACCAATCATAAGGTATTTACCGATCAAGCTTGGTTGGGCATTCAACCATTACATAAGATCCTGAGATCTCCACCAGTCGTCAATTTGTAATATTGTACCTTTAATGTGATATATTAGGGAACAATTCGAGGATTTTGTCCCAAGTTGGTCGGCATAGTGCTTGTATTCCTTATTGAAAGAGGATAAGAGGAATTTTTTCATTCATTCACAAGTACAAGGCAAACAATTTCTCAAAGATGAAAAATTGGCGGGTCAGACCAAGGCCCTTAACCGCAAAAAGGTTTGCTTAAATTGTAGAAAGAAGTATGAATTGTAGTACTACCTAATTGATATGTGTAGGATCCCTTTTAAATAAAGGATTAATTAAACTTTTGATTTATAATATAGAAATGTTTGTTGTGAATTTAATACTTAGTTCAACACAATCATCCATATTTTCACATCCGAAAGAAATAACTACAATGAGTCAACAACAACATACACAATATAATCCAACAATTAGGGTGTAGGGAGGAAAGAAATGAAATGGATATTCAAAATGATACGAAATGTTGTTACTATTATATAGAATTGAAAAGTACAAATCCTTTAAATTGAAAGTTTTTTTTTTTCAAATAGAATTATTACCAAGAAATGGACCCTTTAAATTATCGAATTGGAGATGGAGTGACGAAATTTTCACGATTATCCAAAAGTAAACAACGAAAGAGAGCCACTTATATTGTTAATCACATGTACGTTAAATAAGATAATCTGCAAGGTCCTATTCCAAAGTTACTCCATATTACCTACACAACACAAATTCATCTAGCTCAACACCTTATAATATTTTATGACATCTTGTCTTTTTCTTCCTCCTAACTCCTTACCTCTTCCATTGTTTATACTATTTTAAACCTCAAAACTTTGATAAAAAAATTTCTTGATTTTTGTTTACCCTATAATAGGTATAGTTAATGTCATGACTATCGGTTAACTAAAAACAATGAAAAGAAACATCCTGGATCTAGGAACAACTAACTTTCAATATATGATGTTTTTTCATTAATTCATAACCAATCCTGTTGTAGCCTCCATATCATTTTCCTATTCATTTTTCCTCCTCCTCCTTTCCTCTTTCGTTTCATTCATAAACATAGTACGATGTAGGAATTCTTCTTCAACTCTACTGACTCTATTCTTTTGTTTTATTCACATTGAACCTCTTGTTCTTAGTGGATGGTATTTTAAAATAAAATTGCTATATCACGAGGAGATCATATCTTGAATTAGAGGGATTTTTGTGCAGATTTTGTAGGAAAAACAGAGGTTCTTTAACTACAAAACTTAGAGCTGCACAAAGAAGATGAAGGAAATACTTTGTAGAAGTGCTTACTTTATTAACTGGAAATATCTGCCTTTATAGGCTTACAGACTCAGGAAGATAATATATGTACATGACTTCCACTTGACTAGAAACTAGAAAAGTGCCAGAAAAATAGCAACCAAATAACAACCTAACAAAGAATCTTTCAACTCTAGTAAAAGACTTATTCAAACTCACAGTAAATATTCACTAACTTAGTAACTTAGACTCTTTTTTGAATCAATTCTCAACACACCCCCTTGATTCAAAATCACATACGCCAAGGCATAACATTAAGTAATTGTGATTTGCCTGAGGAAGTGATTTAGTAAGAATATCTGCCACCTATTCTTTTGTGCTACAACTCTTCAACTCAATCACCCCTTCTGCACCCAGATCACGATTGAAATGATGCCGAATATCTATGTGCTTTGATCTTCCATGACAAACAGGATTTTTTCGTCATTGCAATTGCTGATAAATTATCACAGAAAATTTTTGTTGCTCCCTTTTGTTATTGGTGAAGATCAACAAGTAATTTCCTCAGCCACAACACTTGACATGTTGAAGATGTTGTTGCAACATATTCGGCCTCGGAAGAAGACAATGTTGTTTTTGATTGTTTCTTTGAGCTCCAAGTAATAGCTGGAGAACCAATAGTGAAAAGGTTCCCAAAAACACTTGTTCTATCATTCACATTCCCTGCCCAATCACTATCTGAAAAACCATAGAGATTAAAATTAGTAGTTCGGAAGTACCATAGTCCAAATCCTGTAGTTCCAGCAACATAGCGCAAGACTCTTTTAGCTGCTCCAAGATGATACTTCGAAGGCATATGCATAAACCTTGAAATCATTTCAACAGAAAATGATATATCAGGACAAGTGTGCGTCAAATAAATTAAGCTTGAACTAAACTTCTAAAATAACTTCCTTCAGCTTTTTCAATACCATCATCAAGTTGCAGCTTCTCATTTACATTCATAGGAGTAGCCACTGTTTTGCAGTTAAGCATGTTAAATCTTTTGAGAAGATCAGTGGCATACTTCCTTTGAGATATGAAAATTCCATCTTCTTCCTGCTTCACTTCAAGTCCAAGAAAATAATGCAACACTCCAAAATCTGTCATTTCAAATGTTTTCATCATAGAAGATTTGAAATCACATACAAGAGAGTAAGATGAACCCATATAGATCATATCACCAACATACAGACACACCAATAATAGATCATTTTTTTCATATTTCTTCACATATAAAGTTGGCTCATTCTTACTTCTTTCAAAACCATTTTCTCTCAAATGTGAATCGATTTTGTTGTACCATGCGCGAGGAGCTTGTTTTAGCCCATAGAGTGCTTTCCTCAACTTGTATACTTTGTTCTCCTTTGCTTTCTCCACATAACCATATGGTTGTGTACATACACTTCTTCTTCCAAATCACCATTAAGGAATGCAGACTTAACATCAAATTGATAAACCTTTCACTTTAATTGTACAGCCAAAGCTAAAAGGATTCTTACTGTTTCAAAGTGAGCAACTGGAGAAAAAGTTTTGTCAAAGTCAATGCCTTGTTGCTGCGAATATCCTTTTGCGACCAATCTGGCTTTGTGTTTCTGCACACTTCCGTCAACATGGTACTTTGTCTTGAACACCCATTTTACTCCGATAACATTTTTTCCATCTGGAAGGTCCACCAAGTCCCATGTCCCATTTTTCCTTATTGCCATAAGCTTTTCTTCCATTGCACACCTCCATTCCATTTTTGTTGAAGCTTCCTGAAAGCTAGCTGGGTTTGCACCAAATAGAGCAAAGGTATATGTTTCATAAATACATGAAAGTGATCTAAACTTTCGTGGAGGAGTTTCATTGAAACCTTCTGAGTCAGGCACCATCAATGTTGGGCTGCTACACCTTGGACTTGTGTCGCTGAAGTTTCCTGAAGAGAGACTTGGTGTATTAGTAAGAGACTGAATATTTGCAAGATATTAACTTACTTCTTCACTAGCACACTAGGAAATGCTTCATCTTCCAATGTAACTTGTGAACTTTTATTGTTGTTGTCCCATTTCCAGCAACTGTTTTCATCAAATACAACATATCTCCTAATAATCACCTTACCATTTGTGGGATTATACAATCTAAACGCCTTAGATTCAGAACAATATCCAAAAAAGATGCATTTTTCAAACTTTTCACCAAGCTTTTTACGATGTTGAGAATCTATTAGAGCATATGCAATACAACCAAAAATTCTCAAATGACTTACCCACGACTTTCTACCTTTTCAGATTTCAAAAGGTGTCTGACCCATGACTGCTTTGGTCGGAGAGATATTAAGTAGACAAACTGCAGTATGAACAACCTCAGCCCAAAACTGATTTGGAAGATCTTTACTCTTTAAGATGCTCCTGGCCATCTCCACTACATTTCGGTTCCTCCGCTCAACAATTCCATTTTGCTCCGGAGTATAAGGTTTAGTCAGTTCCTTGTGAATTCCATTTTCTTCACAAAATAACTTAAATTATTGTGATAAGAACTCACCTCCTCTGTCGGTACGCAGAACCTTAACTTTGTTACCAACTTGGTTTTCAACCAACGCCTTAAATTTTTTGAAGCTTGCAAAAGTTTCTAATTTGAGCTTCAAAAAATATACCCAACTCATCCGATTGTAATCATTAGTTAGTAGCAGAAGATATCGAGAACCAACAAGAGATTCTATGTTCATAGGACCACACAAATCTGCACGAACAATTTCAAGACAGCTAGTAGCTCTTAAGGATCCTCCACAGGAAAATAATTTCTATGTTATTTGCCATATATACAACCTTCACATGTATTTTCAACAGATCCTATATTTGGCAAAGCATGAACCATCTTATTTTGACTTAGCAATTTCAATCCATTCATATTCAAATGTCCATAACGCAAATGCCACAACTTTGATTCGTCAAGATTTTTCTCACTAACAATCAAGGCTTGTTCAACTTTTGAAACTTCAAATGGAAACATTTTATTATTTGTCGTGTAAATATTTGCTAAGATTTGACCAGATTTCTTATTCTTAATAACACATGAGTCATCATCAAACAAGACAGAGAATCCACAACTCAACAATTGCCCAAAACTTAGTAAGTTATGTGCCAAACTAGGAGAAAATAACACATTTTGAATAAGTTTCACTTTACCTTGACTAGTCTGGACAGCAATAGTACCTTCACCTTCGACTTGAATTTCCTTGTTATCACCAAGCCAAACTCTTTAAATCCTTTTCTTTCACTGGTCATGTGATGGGAGCATCCATTATCCACAAACCAAACATCAATCTTGTAATCTATGGTGGTAGAGTGATCCATGAAAAGCACGCTTTCTTCTTCCTCTTCTTCGGCATAACTAGCTTGATCATTTTTATACCAACATTTAGCTTCTACATGGCCAAACCTATGACAATTTTAACACTGCACTCCACTTTTGCGGCTATTTGTCCACCAAGATTGGCTTCTGCCTCTAACATGTCCACTGCCGCTAAAAGAGCCTCTGCCACGTCCTCATGCTCCTTGTTCTAACAACTACTCATTTTGAATTGGATGCTCTTCCTTCACTTGAAAAGCTTGTTCTTCAGTTCTCTCTATTGACTTATTGATTCGTGACTCATGAGATTGCAAAGAGCCCATTAGTTCATCAATTGACAACTTAGATAAGTCTTTTGATTCCTCTATGGCTGCAACCACATGATCAAACTTTGGAGGCAAACTTCTTAAAACTTTTGAAACTACAATTTTATCACCTATCTCTTCACCATATGATTTCATTTGACTTACACTTCCACTAACTCTTGATAAAAAGTCTTGCATAAATTCATTGTTTTTCGTGAACCATGTTTCAAAATCACGACGAAGAGATTGTAGTTTCATAGTAATTACCTTTGAGGAACCTTGAAACTCAGTTTTCAAAATCAGCCAATCATCTCTTGAGGTAGTAGCTGCTGCAATTCTTGAGAAAATTGTCTCATGAATGGCTTGTTGAATAAAGAACAAAGCTTTTGCATCCTTCTTTCTGATTTCTTTTAATCTTTTCTCTTCCTCTGCATTCGGCTCTGCTACATCAGTGAACCCATCTTCGATCAAGTCCCACAATTCTTGAGACCTAAACAAGGTCTTCATCTTGATGCTCCAAAACTCATACTTCTCACCATTGAAGATGGGTATGAGGGGCTGTGAAGAAGAGGATATACCATTTGCTGCCATAACCTTTTTTTCCTTCTTATATTGCACTCCATAGTTGTTTCTTATCTCTTTATCGCCCAGTCAAAGACCGAACGCTTGCTCTGATACCACAATGTAGGAAAAAACAGAGGTTCTTTAACTACAGAACTTAGAGCTGGACAAAGAAGATGAAGGAAATACTTTGTAGAAGTGCTTACTTTATCAACTGGAAATATCTGCCTTTATATGCTTACAGACTTAGGAAGATAATATATGTCCATGACTTCCACTTGACTAGAAACTAGGAAAGTGCCAGAAAAATAGCAACGAAATAATAACCTAACAAAGACTCTTTCAACTCTAATAAAAGACTTATTCAAACTCACAGTAAATAATCAGTAACTTAGTAACTTAGACTCTTTTTTTAATCAATTCTCAACATATTTAAGGTGAATTTAGTTGAATTTTCAAAGAAAAATTCAAGTTTGAATATGAATAATTGAAATTGTCCAGCGTGGCTTTATGAACAACCAACTTGTATTCATGAATTCAAAGATATATTGTATTCATGTATTTAGAAATCAAAAACGGCATCAACGATATTTTCAGATATCACAACTGCGGCAAGTGAAGTAGATGAAACCCAATGCCCAAAACTCCCTTGTTTTTTTCTATGTTTCTAGACCCTTTTGTTTTTTATTTTCATGGTATTTGAATGTATATCTGAATGAATTTCCTCCAATTGAATGTTTTGTATCTAAACAATATTTATGTGTTAAATCAAGGAATCTAGTGAATGTTTATATTGTAGCTAGATTCTATACATAATGTTTCTGGTTTGAGATCTGAATTTATGGTGATGGTTGAGTGATTTTTCTGGTATGCTGAATATTTAAGTTTTAGCTTAGATTGTACACATAACATTTCTTGTTTGAGATTTGAATTTATGGTGATAGTTGAGTGATATTTTTGGTGATGATACAAATATTTCTCATAAAATAATATAAGTGATATAGTGATATATAAATGATGCATATAGTCGAATTAAAAAATTTGAAAATACAATGATTCAAAACAACAAACCCTAAAATCAATGTATCCAACAAGTTGAGAAAGTGTGAATACATCTTGGTTGAGCAAAAGATATAGTGTATCCAAAATATGTTCCCTCTGTGAACAAAATCTGCTCCGCGTTGCAGACAGGACGCGGACTCCACTGTTTTCAGAATTTATGTTCGAAGATTTTCTTAAGTTTGGCTGTCCCAAATCATTCCTAAATCATTCCTAAACATCATGAAACCCTTCCAAACACCAATCAAGTCCTTGAATCCATAATTCAATTCAAGGAGAGTGAGAAGTCAAGTAAAGTTAGAAGTCAAGGAAAGTCAAGAGTTAAGAAGTAAGTTCAAGCAAGTCTTCCAAGCTTTTCAAGAGTCTTATTGAACGTTTTAACTTCATTTTTAGACTCAAGTTTCAAGTCAAGCAAAGAGCTTAGAGTTTCAAGCTAAGTAAAGAGTCTCAAGACTCAAGTTAAGTCAAGAGTGTAAGTTGAGTTCATTTCTCAAAAGCTATTAGGGAACTAAGTATTCCCAAAGAAGTTTATAAATGTTTTCACATTTAAGATGAGAGGAAACTGAGATTTCCAAAAGAGTTTTGAGAAGTTTGAGTACTATCTCTTTTTGAGAAAAGATGAGTTTTGCAAAAGAGTTTCTAAAACATGATTAGTATGGCAAATCGAGTATGTCATCAATGATTAAACAGTATGGTCTCTAGATATACCATCAATGTTTAAGCAGTATGAATATCCCGAGTCATCAATGATCATATAAAAAATATGGTTTTGAGATGTTCTTTTTAGAAAGAGTTTTCAAGAAAAAGGAACTATGTTTCCAAAAGAGCCTTTGGGCTAGATTTTGAGTAATTATCTCAATTAAAGAAAGATTTGAGTTGATTTACACCCTTAGCTAGTAAGAGTAATCTCATTCGAGGACGAATGTTCCCAAGGGGGAGATATTGTAACATCCGGCAATGTGAAATAATTGAAGAGGCTTAGAATTGGAAATTTTCATTTTTGGAAAGAATTTTAAAGTTTTGGAAATTTTGACTAAGTATGGAAAAATGTGAATTTTTGGCCAACTTTGAACAG
>NW_006238988.1:1412216-1413814 GCF_000226075.1 Solanum tuberosum | reverse complement strand
ATAGAACTTTCGGAATGGAAGTGGGAGATGATCAATATGGATTTCATCACAGGGTTGCCAAGGTCTCGCAGACAGCATGATTCTATTTGGGTGATTGTCGACAGAATGACAAAGTCAGCCCATTTTCTACCGGTAAAGACTACCCTTTCGGCAGAAGATTATGCCAAGTTGTATAGTCAAGAAATAGTGAAACTTCATGGAGTCCCAGTCTCCATTATTTCAGATAGAGGTGCACAGTTTACTGCACAGTTCTGGAAATCTTTTCAGAAGGGCTTGGGTTCCAAGGTGAACCTAAGTACTGCCTTTCATCCTCAGACTGATGGGCAAGCAGAGCACACTATTCAGACCTTAGAGGATATGTTGAGGGCTTGTGTAATCGATTTCAAAGGGAGTTGGGACGACCACCTACCTCTCATTGAGTTTGCCTACAACAACAGTTATCACTCTAGAATCTAGATGGCTCCATACGAAGCTCTTTATGGGAGAAGATGTAGATCTCCTATTGGATGGTTTGAAGTCGGTGAACCAGGGTTGATAGGACCAGATTTAGTCCACCAAGCTTTGGAAAAGGTGAAAATGATTCAAGAGAGGTTGAAAATAGCACAGAGTCGCCATAAATCCTACACTGATGTTAGGAGAAGGGTGTTAGAGTTCGAAGTAGATGATTGGGTATATTTGAAGGTTTCACCCATGAAGGGGGTTATGAGGTTTGGTAAGAAGGGGAAACTTAGTCCCCGGTATATTGGACCTTACCGCATAGCCAAGAGGATTGGCAATGTTGCTTATGAGTTGGAGTTACCACACGAACTAGCAGCGGCTCATCCGGTATTTCACATCTCTATATTGAAAAAGTGTATAGGTGATCCTTCATTTATCCTACCAACTGAAAGTGTTGGGATCAGGGATATCTTATCTTATGAGGAGGTCCCAGTTCAGATTCTAGACCGCCAAGTTCGTAGGTTTAGAACAAAAGAGGTAGCCTCAGTCAAGGTCCTTTGGAGGAATCAATTCATTGAGGAAGCCACTTGGGAAGCAGAAGAGGACATGAAGAAGAGATATCCTCATCTTTTTGAATCCAGAGGGAATGCGGAATAAGGTATTAATTTCCTTCTTAGTGCTCGTTGATATATAATTGGCATGTTGTTGTTGTTTGCATGATTGATTATTGACTGTTTGAGTTGATGTTACACTCTTAGCATTGTAAAAGTAACCTCATTCGAGGACGAATGTTTCCAAGGGGGAGATATTGTAAACATCCGGCAAATTGAAATAACTAAGAAGAGGCTTAGAATTTGAAAATTTTTATTTTGGAAAGGATTTGAAAATCTGGAATTTTTTTTGGCTAAGTATGGAAAAAAATGTGAATTTTTGGCCAACTTGGAACAGCCATAAATTCTAGCTCAGGACGAGTTAGGTAGAATTCCAGTTATGGTTGCAAAGTTCGTGGAACGATCTTTCCAACGCCACTGAGTTTACTCGATTCCGAGTTCGTATGAGTGAGATATGCCCTTTGAAAGTTGGGCAGTTGACAAGGAATTTCGTCCGGGAATCATTAAGGGCATTTTGGTCTTTTCCCTAGCTATTTCTTTTGAGGATAT